>NC_067421.1:3519213-3726224 GCF_009764475.1 Pristis pectinata | reverse complement strand
AACTGAGCCCACAATTTTGCATGCCGGATTAAGCGTTTTCTCCCTGAAATGTACATAAACCCTCAAGCTAAATGCAGGCAGGATGTTTCCCCTGGCTGATGATTCTGGAATCAGGAGGTACAGTTTGAGAATGTGGGGCAGACAGATTATAGAACAGAGCACAGCACAGGAACAGGCTCTTCGACTCACCATGCCGTTACCGAATCTGATGGCAAATACAAATGATTCTATCTGCCGACACATGGTCACATGCTTGTTCATGAGCCTTCCAAAGAGACATCTGAAACGTTGCTATCATTATCTGATTCACTCACCTCAACTAGCAGCACGTGACTGGCGCCTTCCACTCTCTTTGTTAAACGGACTGCCTCACGAATCTGTAAACCTCCCCTCTCTCAGCTTACATCTCCACCCTGGGGGAAACCTTACGTATGACCCTCTCTCTGCCGACCATAAATTTTACACTCCAGGAGGTTTTATACTTTCAGAACCACTGAAGGCTGCGGGGGCCAAGTTGCTGAATATATTTCAGAAGGCAGTAGATGTAATGCTGGACCCCAAATGCATCGATCTGTTTGCCGAGGGAGCAGTATGATGTTGTTGGGTTCGAGGACTAGGCTGGGGCCATTATGAAGAGCAAAACAGTCTCCAACAGACTGGTTCTGATCCTACGCTGTCTACGTTTCGAAGTTTCTCATTGTCTGTTCAGTGGAAAATTGCGATCAGTCCGCGGGTCAATCTCCCTGTGACCGCCCCTGCATCATTCAGTTATACCTCCTCTTGGAGATTTAGTTTAACGCCGGTGTTCAGCAAGCACAGGAGAGGATAAACATAAACACAGTTGCGTGGAACGACTGAACACTGAACTCCCATTATCTGATCATTCGGAACACTGAACTCACAATACCACCTGATTTTATTATCAGCGTTTATTGGTTTCGAAGCCTGCATCCTTGAGAAATTCCTTAATCTGAACCGCGTCTCAGATCCTTGATTGAAGTGAACGTGTTTACGTCTCAGTGAGCCAAGAGAAACGTTGAAAGGTGAGGAAACCTCTCCGAATTCAATTGTCATATCAACAGAAGCGAAACGCTTCACAGAATAAGTTAACCGAGGCTGCACACGTTTAAAGTGTTACAGCGATGCAGCCGGGAACTCGCATTCAATGATTTGGATGGAAATGCGTTCAAAATATGACTTCAATGTTTGGTGAATTCTCTTCAAAACATCATTCTTGGTTAGTGGATAAAAATCATGCAGAAGAGACGAGGTTCTGATCGGTGTTGATGCGCTGCTCAATTGCTTGGAAGTAACACAAATTCCTCGTTTCTATCTGATCCCGGGGGATAGTCTCTCCAATAAATGTATGGGTTGTCTCTGCAGCGCGCTGTCACTTCGATTCCAGACCCGAGCTCTGAGCATCTCTTCCATTTTGCGCAAGGATGAAAGTTCAGTTCAGCGCTTATCCATTTTCCGTGCTGCATCCAATTATACAGACAATAATAATTTACTACCCGATTATAGCGGCGTTTGCAGTTCCAGGTAAGTGATTACACCCACACATAGAAGTTATGAGCCATTGGTGAAACATGTTTTGAACATATTCAGATAATTCGTTTGTTTTAATGTATTTCCAGATTGTGATTTTGACTGAATCTCCCTGTCGTCAGTAAGTCCGATCACGTTCACTCTATTGTGTCCAGACATCATCATCCTAAACCCTGCCGAGGGTGCGTCTACACCCCATGCAGGAACACAGATTCGCAGCCTGGTCTGTTGCACCGATTGGTGAATAAACCTTTCTCTGCACCTGTCACCTTCCGATTGGTGGATGCAGCTGCCTTTTGTAACATCCCTTCCTGCACCGACATTGCTGCCAGGAGCAAATCATTACATCGACGGCGCGATTGAAGAGAGACACCCTCTCCCTGTGAAACTGACCTGACGTTCCCGTCACAGTTTTTCAACCTGATGCTGCACTTCCCGCCTCATGCAAGTTTGCCCGTCGGGTTAGCATAAGTCCCATATGAATTATTGTTCGAGTCATATCGTCACACAGCGCGGAAACAGGCCCTTCCGCTCAATCAGTCTTTGGCGACAAAAGTGCAGCCAGAAACTAATCTCATTTGTCTTCGTTTTGACGACACCACTCCGAACCTTTTCTGTCCATGCACTTGTCCCCGCGTTTAAACGTTGTAATCATACCCGACTATACTACTTCCGCTGGCAACTCGTTCCACATACTCTGTGACCTCTTTGTGAAAAGCTTGCTCTTCAGCTTCCCGTATAAATCTTTTCCCTCCAGTTTTGTACTGCGCTGCACTGGGAAACGGACTGTGACTGTCCAGTTTTTCGATGGCAGTCGTGATTTTACACACTTCTTTCAGGTCAGCCCTCAGCCTCCTTCCTCAAAGGGAAACAGTCCCAGCGCTATCCAGTCTCTACTTATAAATTAAGCCCTCCCGTCCCGGGTCCATCTGTGTGGAACTTTTCTGCACCCTCCCAAAAGATGACGTATAGAACTGCACATAACACGACAAGTGTGGTTTCAATAACGTATTGTTCAGATGGAACATGACACCCCAACACTTGAGAAGATGAAGCATTCACACGCACGTTGAAAGCACACATTGATTCCCCGCCCCGAACGACGATATCTCCTCTTCCTCAATAGCTTTTTTTTCCACACGACTTGCATCTTCATCCGAGTTTCCGCTGCAACCACGTGCTGAATATGCTGAAACTCCACTCTCTTTATGAAGACAGTTCTCTCACTCCCACTTCTGCTACCTTTTGTTTGATCCTATAATCTCTGTCGTCCACGATGTATTCTCTCAATGTACTGCGCATGTACAAGTCAACGGATGCTTATCTTATGTACTCAGAATGCCCCCGGACATTCGCAAGGGCCATTTCTGTATTCTTACACTGTTCCTTTAGTTATTGTTGTTATTGTTACATCGTTAACTCTTTCTTTTTACATGCTTTTGGAAAGCTCAGTCATTGCGTTGGTATTTTTGACTATTGACAGCGAGTGTTGACAGTTTTTTGTGCCTCATGCATTCCAGATCGGGGCAAAGTTATGTAAATCCAAATCATTTCCATCCCATGCGTTGGATCCAACTTCCACTGATACCTACAGATTCACATCAGTGTTTACTCCTCCAACGATTGCAGTAGACTTTTTTAAATGAATTTCAAATGATAATAAATTTTCACCAAATTACTTTTCTGCATTTCTCCGGCTTTCACCGATTTTTTGCGGCTTACTCACCAAGAAAGGCTCCAGGATGAACCATTAATTCATTCTTTATGTTTTGCTTCGCACGTCAGTGTGATAGTTTGAACAAAGATTGGGTGTTTAGTGTTTTCCAGTGATAGGTTTCACGGCAAGTAAAGCGTCCATCCGCATCCCCATTTCACAACGGAGTTATAGCTTAAATCAGACTCTGTAACTGGCTCTGCTGATGTACTCTAACTGACGAATCTTTTCTCTGATTGTTCCCACATCCCAGATAACGCGTTGTTGATTGTGATCTTTGTCCGGGGTAAGTGCGGTCTCTCCAAATGTGTCTCTCGCTACCTCGTGGCCATGGCAGGGGCAGATCTGTTGGTCGTTTTCACGGACGAGATTCTGTATCGCATCAATGATTTATATTTTCCAACAAGTTTCCTATTCCTTACTCAAGTGTTCTCTTTACATAAGGTCCTCAATCATGCAGCCACGGACACTTCCGTGTGGTTGACTCTCTCCTTTACATTTGATCGATATGTGATGATTTGTTGTGAGAAGCTGAGAACTAAATAGTGAACCAAGAAAACTGCAGCCAGGGTTATAGGAACTTTGTGTCCACTGCTCTGTTGCAAAAGCATCCCCTGGTACTTCACAAATCAACCGTATGTGACAGTAATCAGCGTACCGTGGGGCTGTAAAATGAAAGTAGACTTTTATATTGAACCCCGCATGGATCGTTTTCAGATGGATTCATTACATCATTACACCCATACTCCCAATGCTGCTGATATCAGTGCTCAATGCCCTGACCGTGGGACACATCTTAGCTGCCAGTAGAGTCCGCAAGAGGCTGAGAGGCAGCAAGAAGGATGCGAATCCCAATGATGCTGAGATGCAAAACCGAAGGAAGTCCATCATCTTACTCTTTGCCCTATCCGCCAACTTCACACTGCTTTGGATGCTGTATTTTGTACTTTTTATTCTAATGCACATTATAAAGCGCTACTATTCAATTGGTTTCGGTAACCCGATGTTTATCGCAGAACAAACCAGTTACACGCTGGTGTGACTCAGACGAAAGTCAGACAGGAGCTGAAGAATGGAATAACATTTCCGTTGAGAATGATATTTGAATGTGAGAAGGAAAGAAAGTAACGCAGGAATTCCGGGCATTAGATCTCAGCAGCATTTCATCTCCCGTTGCACCTGAGGCAAATCTTCAGGTGTATCTCTGGACAATATCCGGCAAATCCTGTGCATTTCTCTATTTTGCCTCATTGAACAAGGTCGAAGGTTTAGCCTCAGAGAGAGATGCTTTGTGGCGAACGATGTCACAGAATTGCATCATAATCCGATACAACAAGATATTCAAAATCTTGCTTTGTGGTTAGGCTGAGGTGACAATTCAATGTTCAGTTCTTGTTTTACGCCATGAACATCTGGGGAAAAGTGGAGCAGTGCGAATAGAAATGCTTAATGACTACTAAAGGAAGGGCTGTGCAAATGAGAACGATTCCGTTTCGGTAAGATAAAGCACCGATTAGTCTAAAGGTCAGATTTCGCTTTGCTGCAGGCAACCTCGCCGTCAGCAGCAACGCTGTCTCGTTTAATTTGGGACTCTGGGAATTCCGTTTCTCTTCGAGAATTCGGTTTTGTCTGTGGACTATGCTCTCCGGCCGCGTGTCCAATGAATGCGAAATGTTGTTTCTTACGATAAATATCTCGGTATTGTCTATCACAAAGAAAAATTCTGTAGAAGTGGCTTGGGCGTGTCTACCAGTACTGATGTTTCCATTGGAAAGTCTTATGAGCAGCGATTTTTGCAGGAGTCAGCGATCTTTGTCACGTCACTCAGCGGCGATTGACCTTTGTTTTCTGTCGCTATGGAAGGCGGTTGTTCTAAGGAGATGTGCCGCTGTTGTGAGTTACTGGTTTGAAACAGAGCAGATTCTGATGGGGCAGCAGGGTGGATGCTGTTTCCCCAGCTGCGCACATCCTCTTACCGAATGTAAAATACAAGTATGGATGCGCTCCATGTGATTCATCAGACTATTCTTCACATTTCTACCACTTCATCGAGCGACGCCAAGGGAGGACTGGTGACACGGGGATGCAAACAATCCTGAACATTGATATTAAATTGGCAGGCAGATCAATGCGCCCGTGAGAAACAAATGTGAAAGCAGTTGTTTAAAAACATACTGCATGTTTATTCCACAAACTCCTTATAAATGCTGTTTATCTATTCCAAACTCCAAACAGCTAAATCTAGCTGAAGAGTGTGTGATTATCACTCCACCATCGGCAGCATGTCATCAGATTCGGGGTACAGTGATTTAGACCCTGTAACAGGTTGTTTGAAAGCGTCGGCTCAAGGCTTGAGGAGTCAGCAGCCCATGTGACCAATATTCCAGGAATTAATCATATTCTGAATGCCACGTTAGCCATTTGACGTTGTTTTCCAGGTATTGGTGTTGGGTGGGATGATGCTTCAGAATGTGCACTGCGCTGGAATGGAAGGGCAGAAGTTGTGGCTGGTGGTTTGGGGGCAGGTTTTATCAGATCGCGACGTGAATGGAAAGGACGTGCACCAGTTGGTATGAGATGAATATGGAGAGGGATTTGATGTCTGCACATGCGCTCTGGGCATAACTGTTTTCCCATATTGTTGGACAGACTTTAAGGGGAAGCGGTATGAAATTAAAAGGGGGGAAGGGAGCTTTTCACCCAGAGAGCGATGAGCACCTGGAATGCACTGCCCAAGAGAGAGGTGGAAGAGGAATCGCAGAAGCATCTGCGAAATCTCTGGTTGAGCACTTCAATCGCCTGGGCATGGAAGGCTCTGGGCCAGTGCTGGAGGGCAGGATTAATAGGATGGGTGTCCACTGGTCATGGGCATTTTTGGCGAATAAACTATTTCCATGCGGTATGACCGTATGATTGAAGAACCCGATGAAACATAAGCAATGTGAACTCAGTTTAGATCCAGTCAAATTGCTTCTGCCCCGACGACTCCAACACAATCTGATCCTGTAAAGTGCGAGTTTAAAAGAGTTCAACATTCGTTCGGCAGTCCCATCACGGGCTTTCAGGGCAGAGGCAGCGCGGAGTAACGTACAGAATGCCTGTGCGGAGAAGTGAGATTTCGTGGCTGGGCTGTCGAGATCAAGGCGTCGCAACCTGATATTAAGAGGTCAACCATTCAGGATAGAAGTGGGAAGAACTTTCCTCAATCAGCGGAAGACAAACTTTTGGAGTTCTCCGCCGCAGAGGCTGAAGAAGAGTGGCTGCTCTACATATTCTTGAGGTTGATCGATATAAATTGAAATAGTTGGCGATCACAGAGGAGAGGTTCGTGCAGAAAATTTGTTCTAAAATCGCTCATCAACCTTGACTCTATAGATTGGCGGATCCCTTGCCCACTGTACTGATTACGTTCATATTGCAAACAAACAGGAAAACACTTGCTGTACAGACTCGTCAAACTCCACAGGCTGAAGTGTACAATGAATCTCATTGCAGTATCTGCAGTATCTCATCAGACCAATACTTTGCGTCTGCAACACCCGTCAGACATTGAATAAACTTGCTCTGCATGCTGAGGTGCGCAGTCGAACTTGTGCGCTTTCCATTCACACTCTCCGAAAGCGTGAACAAAATGGGCTTAAAACAGAAAAGAAAGCCTCGGCAATAGTTTCCTATTTTCCTAGCTGTGGAACAGTGCAGCCAGATAAAAAAATAAATCTCCCCAACACTTTTGCAGCAAACTGGGTTCTTACCTCAGTACCTCTCTGAATGGGTAATTCGCCACTGCCAGAAATCACTGTCACCGGGTCCTCTTTCCAATCCCCTGAGTCCCATAGATTCTACCATTCATGCTCCTCACCGGTGCGTCTGTTACTCAGACACACTGATCCCAGGGGAAAAGGCGACGCGATGTGAAGCTGTAAACATTGCAGTAACTTTCATTTCCGAGTGCAGCCCCTTAGTCCGGCAACAGGAATACAGCGTCCTCAGTATGGGACCGGAATCAAATCTCAGCCCACTTACGCTGAACGGTGGGACCCAGAAGAGCACTGGGTGTACGAATAACTCACCGGTCCTTCTGAAGTTACCATGGACAAGATATGGACCAGCCGGGGCCGGATAATGACACGGACTGTTGGAATATTTGGACCAGGCACAGCTTTGCTGCACTGTCCCAATCTGAGATGACATGATGTGGATTTTGCTGGGTTTAATTATGGAGTCACAGGGAGACAGAACACGAAAACAGTCCTCGGGACCCTAAACTGTGTCCCGGCTATCACCTGTTTACAGTTATCCAAACCAAACTCTCTTCGTTCTCTTCATATTCCCATCAACTCCCCGAAGATTCTCCCGCTCATCCACACACTTGGGACCACGTACAGTGGTCATAAAATACCAACACGCACGCCTTTGTGATGTGGGGTAAACCTCAACATCCGGGATATTCCACCCTTTCCAGAATCAGCGGGGTCAGGATGTACCGTTTTCCCAGTCCAGATTATAAGGAACTGACCCACTTCCCCGCACCTGGCTGCACAAAACATTGTAATTGTACGTACTTGTGCGTGCGAAATAGACGCTGCAAGCAAGTTATAACACGGATGTACAATATAATACCCACACTTGTAGATACATATATACACTCATTTGCAAATGCCAACCACTGAAAGACATCCTCACACACAGACATAGTCACATAGATGTATGAGCTCAAGCTCATCAGCAGACAATTACACTCGCTTTCATGACCATGCAAAAACACGCATTCATGCACATACAGACACACGCCTGAAGACAAACATCCACACACACGTACATTCCACACACACATATGGACACCAACAGACGCACACACACCAGCGCGATTGCGCGCACTTACTCTTGTTGTCGTTTACCTTTCTCCCTTCCTCTGACGGGCCACAGTCGTGGTTCCTCGTTTTGAGGGGTTATTTCCACGCACTGCAGTAATTAAATACTTGAGACATTGTGGTAACCAGCGGGCTACGTGCTCCACATGTTCACCTGCAGTGTGTGAAGGAGTAGATAGTCGTCGATCCAGGTTTAACTCTATCCAGGTGCGCTCTGATACAGGGGAGAATATACAGAACGCCTTTAAGTGAGGGGATTCGGTTGTGAGGCTGTAAATGTGAAACTGCATCGATCCCGATTCATGGATATGACATCGAGCACAGGAGTTAATTGGTAAGTGGGGAGGACACAAGCAAATAGGGATTGTGTAGGGCTCCAGTACCTGGGGGGTGGTGAAATGTGTATGTGTCTCTGTGAATGGAATAGTGGGCTTTGCTCCCCTATATTCCTGTGGGATCTGAAAGCTGCAACTGCCAGCAACAGAATAAAACAGTGTACCATAAAACTGATAGGTAATTTCAAGTTATCAAGGGTTTTGGGGGAATGGGTGGGCTGGGTGTAGGTTGTGTTAACTGGGGGAAGTCGGAGGCTGAATGGCCTCTTCCTGTTCCTACACACTGGTGTTTCTCGGGGAATGTCGATGCTCCCTCAGAGCTGGGATACTAAATGTTACAGTTGGAGTGAGAAGATGGACTCCATGTTGTTGAAGGAAGGTAATCTTCATAACTCAATGCACCGAGGCAGTCGAACGATTCGGGATTGAATCAGGAATCATTCTGGCTCACGTCTGAAATTTCATTCCTTCAGTTATGTTCCTCTAAGAAACATGGCCGTTGGAGCATCATCCACCTGTCCAGTTCACGGGTTTCGGTGTTATATTTCTCTCCAGCAGTTAAAGGAGACACTTTATGTTGGTCTGTTCAACAACTTCCCTCCAGTCCGACCCCGTGTCGAAAGTCCAGTACAATCAGTGACAGTATCTCCGATATTTATACTCCAACATCATATCCAAGTTTAAGATCAAATTCGTCTCTCGTCTGCATTTCCGATTTTTTTTTCTTTTCACTCTCCTGTTTTTAAATCAATGGACTTATGGACTTATTGTCATGACACACACACACACACACACACGCGCGCGCGCGCGCGCGCGCGCGCGAACACACATAAGGAAAGAGACACACACTTTCAGAAGGCAATACATGAGAGGTGTTCCAGGGTAACGGAACCCTGATAGGCTATTAATTTGATACGATTCCCAGACCTTCCCGTACAAATAGAAGCATAAAAACCGACTTTTCAAACAGAGGGTGCGCATTGTCAAGCCCGCATGTCAACAGGAAGAAAACGCCGTGTAATGTGATGAAAGTCCTTATTCGGGTAAATTTTAGGTGACCGTTTGTGTCAGAAATGCACGAAAATCATGCTCTTGAAACCGGGGCAAGTTGCGAGTTGTCAGCAAATTTGCGACCGAGAAAGAAGAAAGCTCAGAACAAAGCGCAAAGGCAGACAACATCTTTACTGCGGTGCGCTCCTGGATTTGGCTTGACATTATCCTGACAACAACTCAGCACTGACCACTCTTCGAACACACCTTTTTCGTACATCTCACAGCTTAAATCATCAGCTTTCTGATCCAACCATGTCCTCAGTAGTGTCTGCAGATTTGAATTGGTTCGGACTGCTTGTGACTGATTTGATAAACGTTCCGAAGTTGCTTTCTAGCAAATTGTCCTCTGTCAAATTTCATTGAAGTTCACACAAACAATTGAATGCAAAAACGCCGGCCAAGCTAATATACCGAAACCACGAGGTTGCTCGCTCTGCAGCTGACGTACGTCCCAAACTAGTCATATCCTGCCACTGCTCGGGTTCTGTCAATAGCGAAACTGATTCGCTGAAACAGTCAAACACCGGCTCTGGTGGGACTAGAACACCCAATATTTGAATTTATTTAAAATTTACCAGCAGAAGTCCAACACGTTATCCGTTGTGCCACAGAACCGTACAGCAATTACCGCTGCTGCATGGCTAACCTAGATTTCCACATTCATCTCACGTTTCTTCTCCAGTATTATCATCCCTCCAAAAAAGGGGAGATCAGTCCTTCATTCCGCCACCCATTGTATTGTCAGGTTGGTCAGAAACATTCTCTGAGCCATTAGACCGCTGCTGTTTCCAAATTCTCACACTGTTTGAGGAAACTCTACCAGCTATTTGTACGTAGTTTTTTTTCAGTCTTCCTGCAACGGGTTTCTGCATTTTCTCCTTCCTGCTCTGATTCCTGTCAGAACCCTTGTCGTCTGAGAAAAAGGACGATCAGTCCACCGGTCGGCAGGAAGTGAAAACACGTTACACGAATGTAAACTTGCGGCTACAGAATGTTGCATTCAGACATCTGACCCACTCCTGGGCTCCGCTCAAACGGGTTTAATAGTTTTCAGCCTTCTCAAGCAGGGCCTGATTGAATTTCCTTTCGATGTCCGAGGGCAGCTCTCGCTCAGGGTTACATACAGATAGTCCTTCGATATCTGGATAATTTGGGAAGTCTGGACTTCCACTATTGATTGGCCGCTGCTGTGTTTTCTTTCTTGACCCGACACGGATATTCGGCTGTGGTGAAAAGTGATCGATTCATTTCTCTCAGGGAACATACTGCAGCGCGCTATAGATATTTTACAGCCAGATCCTTATCGTGCTGCGCTTTCAAAGCCGAATGTGACCCTCCCTGCACTGCTCGCACGGAGGAACAAACACCTTCTGCCACCTTGGGTGACGTTCTCGCTCAGAAAGCTAATGCTCCAATAATTGTTGCTCCGTGAGTCCCGTCCTCCAACGTTTACTATAAAAAAACTTTCAATTTAATTTTTACTTCATCTAAAATCTGCATTCGTGATACTGAAATCCGTCTGTTTACCCAGAAATTCGTCGGCTTACACTGTAGAGCTCTAGTGGCGCAATCGGTTAGCGCGCGGTACTTATATAGCAGTACACAGTGGAGAGATGCCGAGGCTGTGAGTTCGAGCCTCACCTAGAGCACTTGTGGTTTTGTTGGCTGTTTCTGGTGCGACTGAGAGACTCTGAAACTAATCATCAAACCGAGATGTTCTATTTCCTATTGTCCTTGTTAGATATGCTGTTGATTGCTTGTGAGAAACTGAGAAAAGCTTCACTGTTGTTGGTCTGAGCAAGAGAGCGTGAGTTCACAAGCGAGCAAAAGAGACCCTTCTTTATCACGTGTAAGACCTGTTTTCGACAAAGCATCACCAAAGGCTCGCAGAAGGAACGGAGGTAATGAGATCATCTCAAATCTCTCGAACTCCGGTAGGTGCAACCACAGTCCGCTTCATCTCTTGTCATTCGACCATCTCGCTGTTTCCGGAATCATCTTGACGAACCGCCATAATGATTGGATTTTTGAAGTTCTGCCTCACAATTGCCCTTCTTTCTGTAGGTCTGAAACCTGCCCGCAACTTTGGAATTCACATAGTTCTGGTTTATGGTTTTTTTATTTTGTTCGCTGTTAACACAGCAGTGATTTGCCCTGTTTTGTTCATTCGTTCAACTCGCTTCGCGTCACTTCCTGTTGCTTCAACATGTTGTTTCTTCTCCCGGTTGATTGTTTGTTTATCCAATCAAGTCAGCACTTTTCTTTCCCTCCCCCCGTCTTTACCACAATCCAATTAACGAAAATGTTCAGCTGAAAACCGACCTTTCCTGAAACGTTGCTTGAGAAATAGCTGAAGCAATCTACGTCCTCGTCACCATCGGTTCACCTGCCCTGTTGCTTCCGATCATTTCATCGATCGGCCCGGCCATTAAACACCTCCTTTATTTCCTACGTGGCAGACCAACTGCGAAGCACCGTGACAGATTGCACCAGCAATGTGTTTAAGGCACAACCGAACTTATAGAGAAATGAAACCCAGACTTTACAGTCCTGAATGACACAAACAGCCTGATATTGACGTACCCACCTTTTTAATTTTTTCAATAGTGAGCTGTCTCCCTCGGTCTCTCTCACAAACACACACACACACACACACACACACACACACACACACACACACACACACACACACACACACACACACACACACACAAACACAGAGAGAGAGAGAGAGAGAGAGAGAGAGAGAGCGGTCATTTCTGCAACAGTCCATCACCGTTCTCTATTTGTTTCGTGAAGGGAACTTCCATGCATTATGTGGGAAGTGTAGACTCGAGGGCAATGAATTGTACCTGGTCAGTGGTGTTGTGGCCAGGTGGTCTAGGGCGCTGGATTTAAGCTCCAGTCTCTGTAGAGACGTGCGTTCGAGTCCCACCACTGCCAAGTTACGAACTTTCACCTGTGCGTTTTGAGATGCTGCTCGCTCACAGCTGACTTCCTGCAATCTGACCTTGTAACTGAAATATCCATCCCTCCGGATGTTCCAGTAAACCAGTTCTGCTTCCAGTCCAGCACAGAAACACAGTGGCCAAATTTTTGCCGCTGAATTAGATGTAGATTGTCAAGTGGAGCCCCATCAATGTGCGAGACGCCATTACTCCTATCTTACTGTTGTTCTCAGTACAGCTTATCCACATTCCCAACACAATGAATGGCGCTCGCTTCTTTGAAGTCAATCGATGCTTTTCATTCATAAATTCAGCTAATGAGACCTGTCTGATGAGGGAAATCTCTCTTCCCACCAGCACTCAACCCTCCGTACAATTTGGCAGAGAAGTTGTTGTAAAATCTCCCCACTTTTCTGCATGTGGCTCTGTTTAACCGGAGACTTTTCCCCTTTTAATTCACCCCTTCGTACATTTTCATGTTTCTTCTTTCTCAAACATCTTCTCTTCCAATATTTCCTCTTTAAAGGGAAGTGTGAAAAGAGGAATTGCTGCCAATGTTCAGCAAGCCAGTGATGGCTTTCATCGGCTTTCTGAATGAGAAATAAACAATAATAAAGCGGTGCACTGATCTAGTCAGCGGAAAGTGAAAACAAAATGTTCGTCATTCCATCGCAATGCTGCTTGGGGAATTTACGTTGCACGTCACATTTCAGAAATTACATCTTAGTTTCCACATTGAAAGTTGGAAACCTGCAGTGGGGAGAATTCCGTTCCTGTGCAGAACTCTAAATCGCTTCTCCCGTGTCGCATATCATCAGTTTGATGACTTGCTTCACCATGTCCCCTTTAAAGAGAGGACCTCTCCCTCCATTCCGCTGACAAGCTGAGCTTTGCAAGAAGTTTCCGTTTAGAATCTGTGAGTACTCGACAGCGGTTTTTGGTCTGACAGTCACGGTGCTGCTGCAACATGCACAACTTTCTGTTCTCCCATCAGACGCTGGCTTGCATTACGAAATGTGTCGCTACAATTTGTATAATGTTCCTTTTGCCCCTGGCAATTTAATTGTCCACTATATAATGAACCTGGTTTGCAGGTGTGTGCCTGAGTCTAGAAGACATTGACTGGAATATGGAATATAAAATGGGATCAATGAAAAGTCTGTGTGATTGTTCATCTAATGACCAGTGCGGACTGGATGGGCCGGAAGGTCTATTTCCATGTCCCCTGACCCGTAAACTACCAAAAACGCCCCAACAACGCACGCGTCTTCCTTCCGACTACGATGCTTGTCGTCCACAAATTTATCCACCACATGTCTCAGTATCGTCCTTCTGTTAACTTCGTTGCCGAGGTGAGGGGAATTAAAGAGATTGTCAGACACTGGCAACGCGCGAATCCGTGGAGAGAAAGCTCAGAGACACAAGTGAGTTATCCGCGAGGTGTGGAGGGTGACCCTGAAGGCACCGGTGGAAGCCGGAGTGATAGAGATGTTGTATTTCTCTGCGTTATACTTGGCCTTCACATGAGGATTTACAAAAACTGCCTAAAATCCTCGCTGCATATGTGAAGAGATGCAAACTTGCGATACCGTCACGTGAAACACAGAATACAGACGCTTTATCCATTGGGCCTGTTACGGACTCAATGAAAGTCCCTTTAAGATAGAGAGTGTGTGTGTATGTGTGTGTGGGGCGTGCTTACGTCAATAGAAGATAAAGGACGTAATGACGTTGTTGAAGAAGTCAGAAGAAGAAGAAGAGAGAGAGAGAAGGGAGAGAGACACCAGCCTGCTTGTTTTCTCTATCGATGGATGAGAAACAATAACTGTGTTTGCCACTGAAATCCATGTATGGAAGTTGGAAGTAATCCGGTGGAGTTCACTTTGTTGCTGACCTGTAGAAGGAAACAGGTATTTGTGTGTGGACGACCACGGTTCGGATGCTTTTCGGGGTGAGGAAGTCACTACCGAGTAAACACTGAAGTGTCGTTTGGGTTCCATCATGGAACATTTGGATTTCGTATGTACTCTCTCTATGTTTTTCTACATCTACATCTTATCTTCAGACAACGGTGGTTGTTGAAGAAGCCCTTGCTCATGTTTCACCTTATGGCTTGCGGAACTGAACTTTAAGAACCATTCAGGAACTGGGAGTTTTGGACTTTGTCACACACACACACACGAAGAGTTTAGTTTTGGGGTTAACGTTCGAGGTTTAACATTTTTGAATTATAACATACTAACATTTTTACTTTTATTTTACGTATTATCATAAGTAGTGATTAATAAAATAGTTTTTAACACTGAATCATGCTCAGTGTGTTTCTTTTGTTGCTGGTTTGTGACAAAATTGGGGGCTCGTCCACACACAAATACCTGTTTCCTTCTACAGGTCAGCAACAAAGTGAACTCCACCGGATTACTTCCAACTTCCATACATGGATTTCAGTGGCAAACACAGTTATTGTTTCTCATCCATCGATAGAGAAAACAAGCAGGCTGGTGTCTCTCTCCCTTCTCTCTCTCTCTTCTTCTTCTTCTGACTTCTTCAACAACGTCATTACGTCCTTTATCTTCTATTGACGTAAGCACGCCCCACACACACATACACACACACTCTCTATCTTAAAGGGACTTCCACAAAAGATAACTCAGATGAAGTTAGAGGCTGAACGGGAACGAGAGATAACTCGGATGAAGTTAGAGGCTGAACGGGAACGGGAACTAATTCGGTTAAAGTTTGAGGCAGAGGAGAAGGAAAAACAGAGGCAGCATGAGTTACAAATGAAGCGTAGGAGTTCGGAATCTGATTCTGATGATGGTTTTTCAGCCAGCAGGGAGGTTCGATTAGTCCCTCCGTTTGAAGAAGATCAGGTTGATCATTATTTCCAACATTTTGAAAAGGTTGCTGTGAGTTCAAACTGGCCAAGGAAAGGATGGGCTCTTATGGTACAGAGTGTGATTAAAGGTTATGCTCAAAAAGCTTATTCTGCTTTGTCTGTTGAGGATGCAGCTGATTATACCAAGGTAAAACAAGCTATTTTGAAGGCCTATGAATTGGTACCTGAGGCTTATAGACAAAAATTCAGAGACTTGAGGAAATCTGCAGATCAGACTTATATGGAATTTGCCAATGGAAAGAGAATATGTTTTGACAGATGGTGCCTGGCTAAAAATGTAGATGGGGATTATGATAAATTGACAGAATTGATACTAGTGGAAGACTTTAAAAGATGTGTTCCAGCTGAATTAACAACATATTTAAATGAAAAGGCAGTGGAAACTTTACAAGAAACTGCTAGGTTGGCAGATGATTATGCTTTAACCCATAAATCCAAATGGGGACAACCTAAAACCTTTCAAAAGAGTTACAAAGACAATCCAGGTAAACCGGAGATTTAATTGGGAGGTAATCAAAAAGGAAAGGATGAAAAGAAGCCAGGGCTGGAGAAACCTGTTGAGCGTACTTGTTATTACTGTAGGAAACCTGGCCACGTGATATCTAATTGTGCCCTTTTGAAGAAAAAGAAGGAAGCTGGGCCCAATGCTTGTTTT
Source organism: Pristis pectinata (assembly GCF_009764475.1). NCBI lineage: Eukaryota > Metazoa > Chordata > Chondrichthyes > Rhinopristiformes > Pristidae > Pristis > Pristis pectinata. The sequence continues at coordinate 3,710,201 of NC_067421.1, read as the reverse complement.
CAGGCAATTAAAAATCAAAAAGGTTCAGGAGATGCTGTTAAAGATCAGTCCTTGCAAGAGGGAAAAGCGGAAAAGTTGGAGAAGGTGAGAAAAGAATTCCGTTCGTAAGTATCAGAGGGTTTTGTTTCACTGAATGATGAGTCACCCCAGGTGCCAGTGAAAATTCTTAGAGATACTGGGGCTAGTCAATCTCTCTTGCTGGACAGTGTTTTAAATTTTGGTGAAGAAAGTGACACTGGTGAAGTAAATCCTTTACGAGGCGTTACAGGTGAGACCATGTCTGTCCCTTTTCACAGGGTGATTTTAAAGTCAAAGTTCGTAGAAGGACCAGTCGAGATAGGGATAAGACCTAGTTTGCCAGTGGAAGGAGTTTCTTTGTTATTGGGAAATGACCTTGCAAATGGAGAAAGTGATCCTGTGGTACGGTTAACAACCAAACCTAGGATTGATGAGTCTGAGGATGATTCAGATGTTTACCCATCATGTGCGGTGACTCGAGCTAGAGCTAAAGAATTAGCCAAGACAGACAGTCCGGTGCAGTCTTATGTAGTTCCTTGTAACTGTCCGAAACAGGAAGAAAATTTTGATGCCTTATCTGAGACTTTTCTGTCTTCACTGGAGGATCAACATCCTTACAGTGAGCCTGAATTTAAAGATTTGTCTTTGTCGAGGAAGGATTTTATGGTGGAACAGACAAAGGACCCTGAGTTGACAGAATTGAAAGAAAAAGCACTCTCATGTGAGGAGATTGAAAAGGTGCCAACTGGATACTATGTCAAAAATGAAGTGTTAATGAGGAAATGGAGACCTCCTCATGTTCGTGTTACTGAGGAATGGGAAGTTATTCATCAGGTTGTTGTTCCAAAAGTTTATAGGGATGAGATTTTAAACCTGGCCCATAGTATGCCTTTGGGTGGTCATTTTGGTGTGAATAAAACTGTAGGGAAGATCTTGAAACAATTCTATTGGCCTGGTTTGAGAAAAGATGTGGTGATGTTTTGTCGAACCTGCCACACATGTCAGATGGTAGGTAAACCAAATCAAAAACCCCCTGTGGCTCCTTTGAAACCAATTCCTGCTTTTGGTGAACCCTATTCGAAGGTGATTGTGGACTGTGTTGGTCCATTACCAAAGTCTAAGACTGGAAATCAGTATTTGTTAACCATCATGTGTGCCACTTCTAGATTTCCAGAGGCAATACCCCTTAGAAATATTAAGGCCAAGACGGTGTCAAAGGCTCTTGTAAAAGTTTTTACCTTGTTTGGTTTGCCAAAAGAAATCCAATCTGATCAAGTTAGTTATTTTATGTCAAAAAGTTTTCAACAAATAGTCTATGAGCTGGGAGCAAAGCAGATTGTATCATCTGCATATCACCCAGAATCTCAAGGAGCTCTGGAGAGATTTCATTCTACTCTCAAAAATATGCTGAAGACTTATTGCTTTGAAAACACCAAGGATTGGGACGAAGGTATCCATTTGCTTTTGTTTGCCGTTAGAGAATCGATCCAGGAGTCAATCGGATTTAGTCCGTTTGAGCTTGTGTTTGGACATAGTGTGAGAGGACCTTTGGAGTTGTTAAGAGAGCAATGGGTTAATGAGGAAGTTCACTTGAGTCTGTTGGACTATGTCCAAAAATTTAAAACTCGGTTGGAGAGAGTCTGCCAGCTAGCGAGAGAGAATCTGAAAACAAGCCAGATAATAATGAAGACATATTGTGATAGACGTGCTCGGCCTAGGACATTCGCAGTGGGGCAAAAGGTGTTGGTATTTTTCCCTAGCCAAAATAATCCCTTGCAAGCTCGTTTTTCTGGACCCTATGTTATTGAATCCCGAGTGACTGATCTAACATATATAATCAAAACAACAGATAGACGCAAGAAAACACAACTCTGTCATGTAAACATGCTAAAACCTTATTATGAGAGGGATTCAGTTGTGGCCTTGGTGGATGATGTAAAGGTTGTTTCTAGAATGCCTGATGTTGATGTTGAGGAAGGCCAATTTAGACCAAATATTGTTCCATCGAAACTAAAACCAAAATATCCTGGAGAACCTTGAAACGAAGTTGGACCATTTACAAGTTTCACAAAAACAACAGATGAGAGAATTAATTTTAAAATTTAAAAATCTGTTCCCAGATGTTCCAAACAGAACATCGATAATTACCCATGATGTTGATGTTGGGGATGCAAAACCAATCAAACAACACCCATATCGAATGAATGTGGAAAAAAGTAAACTTGTTGATCAGGAAATAAAGTACATGTTGGAAAATGATATTATTAGACATTCTACTTCAAATTGGAGTTCGCCCTGTGTTATTGTACCTAAACCTGATGGAACTGTTAGATTTTGCACAGATTACAGGAAAGTGAATGCTGTAACAAAGTCAGATGCTTACCCTATTCCTAGGGTGGATGATTGCATAGACAGAGTGGGAAAGGCAAAATTTCTTACAAAGATTGACCTATTAAAAGGGTACTGGTGTGTTCCATTAACAGATAGAGGAAGGGAAAATTCAGCCTTTGTAACCTCTTCTGGATTGTATGAATACAATATTTTGCCATTTGGAATGAAAAATGCTCCGGCAACATTTCAAAGAATGATTAATTCAGTGATTCATGGGTTAAAACATACAGATGCCTACATTGACGACTTAGTGACTGGGAATGATACTTGGGAAGATCACATCTCTGCGTTAGAAATGTTGTTTGAAAGACTTTCCAAGGCTAACCTTACAGTTAACTTGGCTAAAAGTGAATTTGGCCATGCCACTGTGACGTATCTTGGTTATGTTGTAGGTCAAGGCAAGCAAGCTCCTGTTCAGGCAAAAGTTCAAGCAATATCTGAGTTCCCTATTCCCACAGGTACGAGGACTGTTAGAAGATTTTTGGGAATGGTTGGATATTACCGAAAATTTTGTAAAAACTTTGCTGATATTGCTCTTCCCCTAACTAATCTTCAGAAGAAGGGAGTAAAGTTTGTTTGGACAGATTCTTGTCAAGAAGCATTTGAGAAGCTGAAAGCCATTTTATGCTACGATCCTGTGCTCAGAACACCTGACTTTGAAAAGCCATTTTCATTAGCAGTAGATGCCAGTGATGAAGCTGCAGGAGCTGTGTTGTTGCAGAAGGGTGACCTTGATGATATTGACCATCCTGTAGCTTACTTTTCAAAGAAATTTAATGAGCATCAAAAGAATTATTCCACCATAGAGAAAGAATTACTGTCGCTTGTTTTAGCCTTGCAACATTTCAGTGTATATGTTTGCACCGCTCAGAAACCATTGACTGTGTATACAGATCATAACCCATTGGTGTTTCTGAGCCGAGTCAAAAACAAGAACAGAAGGCTGTTAAACTGGAGTTTAATTTTGCAAGAGTTTGATCTCATGATAACTCACATTAAAGGCAAAGATAATGTGATTGCTGATTGTCTTTCCCGATGTTAAATGGGAAACATGTATCTGTACTAATCTGATAGTCTGTAGTTGTGTAGAATGATAATTATTAACATTACTAACTGTATGCGCGGTTAAAAGTTTCTTGGGAAAATTTTATTTTATGTGGGAGGTGTTACGGACTCAGTGAAAGTCCCTTTAAGATAGAGAGTGTGTGTGTATGTGTGTGTGGAGCGTGCTTACGTCAATAGAAGATAAAGGACGTAATGACGTTGTTGAAGAAGTCAGAAGAAGAAGAAGAGAGAGAGAGAAGGGAGAGAGACACCAGCCTGCTTGTTTTCTCTATCGATGGATGAGAAACAATAACTGTGTTTGCCACTGAAATCCATGTATGGAAGTTGGAAGTAATCCGGTGGAGTTCACTTTGTTGCTGACCTGTAGAAGGAAACAGGTATTTGTGTGTGGACGACCACGGTTCGGATGCTTTTCGGGGTGAGGAAGTCACTACCGAGTAAACACTGAAGTGTCGTTTGGGTTCCATCGTGGAACATTTGGATTTCGTATGTACTCTCTCTATGTTTTTCTACATCTACATCTTATCTTCAGACAACGGTGGTTGTTGAAGAAGCCCTTGCTCATGTTTCACCTTATGGCTTGCGGAACTGAACTTTAAGAACCATTCAGGAACTGGGAGTTTTGGACTTTGTCACACACACACACACACGACGAGTTTAGTTTTGGGGTTAACGTTCGAGGTTTAACATTTTTGAATTCTAACATACTAACATTTTAACTTTTATTTTACGTATTATCATAAGTAGTGATTAATAAAATAGTTTTTAACACTGAATCATGCTCAGTGTGTTTCTTTTGTTGCTGGTTTGTGACAGGCCACACAGTCCATCCTTCTCACGAACCGAGGAAAAAGAATCATGAATGATGCCAGGTCCGGGTTTTGTGAGAAAGTGAGAAAAAGGCGGAACATTCTTTTTTTCCAGCACACAGAAGACAACCCGGTTTCCAGTGTTTCGACACGTAGAATGGTTTCGTGAAGGAACCAAGAGAATTCGCAGATGCAGCGGAGTTTTCATCGCGGCTCAGAAGTTCGAAGGATCATGTGGTTTGTCTTGTCCATTCCCACTGACAGATACAATGAAGTCATACTGGCCCGGTGAGGTGCCTGGATTGAGCTGTTTCAGGGTCGAAACTGTATGTAAGTGGAGCGCACCACTTGAGGCAAACATCACCTTTCCTTCTCCGTGGGTCATCATTTATGTCATTTATGTCACCATTGAAATGACGATGATGTACTCAGGGTTCAGGTTCCCAGCACTCTGAGAGAGAACACATTGCATGTAGCCGGGACTCGATAATTAGGTCGTTATTTCCCCCCACATTCCCTCATTTCTCCTTTGGAATCCTCGTTCTAAATTGCGCACCGGTACACACGAGACATGCAACGTTTGAAAATGGCAATAAGTGGGAACTTGGTGAATCTCTGGAATTCTCTGTCGCTGGAGACTGGACCATTAGATATTGCAGGTGCCTCAAAACAATTCGTCCGGTGTTTTGACGCTTCCTGCGAGTGTTGCTCGACTTCGGCGAGTCCTTTCCCCGTAACAACTGGGGCTTTTAATTTCAAACCTCCACCTCATTCTCACGAGATTTGCTCACTCATTAGCGGAGGTCATACTCACTTGGCCTACTTATTCACATGGAGCCTGAATTACAGATCTTCCTCCGTCGGTCCGTCGGAGTAGCTCATTGGCTCCATCGCTCAAGAAGATATTCTTGCAGCACAAGTGCCTCCAGAAACAGCATCCTGACATAAAGCGTTGATGCAGTAGTCACGAGTAAAGCTGGCAATTTCCTCCGAAATAGTCCCATGCAAAGTGCGAACCTGAATCCAAAAAAGGCGGAGACGGTCCCAAGTCATTTGATGTGAACGACGGAGAACAGCGACAACATAAGAAACAGTGAGCCGCGAAACCATTCGGCCCTCTGAACTCAACACTGCATTCATTGTCACGGTTGGTACTTACCCCCATCTATTCCCTGTTCCCGCTGGTTAACCACTAACTGATTGCAAAGTTGGTGACAATTTTGGTTACACTGCGTGTCACTGACGGCAGAAAAGTGATTCTGCTATGGATTTCTCAAGGTTCAGAGGTTGAAGCTGACAGAATCTCGTCCGTCGTGAGGTGGGGCCGTACCCCTTATGTACACAAAAGCGATGGTGTATAAAGCAGTGAAACATGAAGGAAGAAATACTTCTCCTCATTGTCCACGTCAAGCGAGATAGCTTTCCAAGTTAATATCGAATAAGCAGTTGAAAGATTGAGTGAGAATGAAATGAAAGAACAATTGCTTCTTGCGTTCGTTGGCCCGTTTGAAACCCCGATGTTGTCTCCGACGTTGGACGAAATATCAGTGGACTGAGAAGGACGTGTTTTGAGCAGAAACTTTTGTTAGAGTCGTTATACATTTCGTGTAATTGGCAGTGAGACACTAGCGGAGTGGCCGACTGTGTTGGACAGATTGATGTACTCCAGATGACAGGCGGTGAAGGAAGAATTGGGGTGAACATTGTTAATCGACCGCGTGGAGACCTCACTGTTTTTTATGTCAGAGGGCGGTTCAATGATTACACATTAGATTGCATGATAAATATTCCCGGCCAAAAGGGATTAATTAAAACTTGTTTGTTCAATGACCATGAACGACATCAGATTAATGAGTTCAAAAGATCCCACTGGTGAGGTTCCCTTTTTCGATTAATATGTGAATCCTTTCCATGTTCCGCTACAGAATTACCTCCGACATTTGTGGCAATCATCTCCACGAAAGCTGGAAGATGTCCCTTATTTTCGAGATCATTGATGTCTTTTGTGATATTGAGAAGATAATCTATCCTATCCTGCCTACTCGAGGTCTTGAGTAAGTTAGTAAATCGGCCGTTTGTTCAATAAATTACCTTTAACTGTGCGACTGTAATATCCAGTTGGTCCCAAGATCCGGAGATTCAATCCTTCCAGCACCTACTCTCGGGGCAGAGCTGTTGACAGGCGGCAGGTCCTTGCTCTGATCGCTATATTCACACTCTCGTTGGCCCGGTGCAAATGAACAGAAACCTGACACGTTATACTTTTCTCAATGCCATATGATTTGACGAACATCGGCCATTGTTGGTGTGGACTGCATGTTTGCTCTGAGTCATTTTGTTCAGATTAACTGGAGTGTTTGTGTGTGCACTGGATCACTGAACGTGGGCAGGAACAGGGATTTGGACTGCGTTGATTAGTTCAGAAGGGAGGTGGATGATTGGCAATGGTCACCCTGATCCAGTACCAGTCACACATTGCACCAATGGACCAACTGTCTCCTGTACTGAAGCAGCTGATGTCCTGCGCAGTGAACACAGGATTGCAGTTCTCATTCCAGATGTGTTTACTTGCCTTTCTTTTTGTTGTTTTATGGATTATTTTGCAATTTTATTTTGGAAGAGAACAGCCTGCCAGGCCGAATCGGCACAGCAAGGGAATGCTATCTGGTTTTGAGACTTCAAATGGCTCTCTTCCAACTCCAGCTCCAAGGACATGCAATTGGGTGTCTTGGTTGTTATTCGAATACATTGAATCTTCTGTCACATAATTAATACAAGCGTTCTTCAATTCATGGATCTCTGGTCTAATTTCAATTGTAACCTAATGTTAATTGTGTCAGGCGTCCAGAGTTATAGCATCCAAGGTAGGAAAGACCGACTTGTACGTACAAAGGCACAATAAAATCTCCGACAGTTGTGGGAAATTATGTTCGTACGCAAATGGCTGGGATCATCTTTACAATGAACAGTCAACAACTGTAACTTGAGAGTATGCATGTGATAATCTCCAACTTCAAAGCAGGTATCAATATTATTTGGTTCAGACTAACTTTAGAAGCGTGGTTGACATATTAAATCCAAAAAAAAACATCCTATCCCGTTGGGTTCAAGTCTTCATACCTCAAATACAGAATCTACAATTGCACAGCCATGGACGGATAAACCTTTGAATTTGCTTTCGATTTGAAAGCAGATAATATTATGTGTGATTGGACATGGGGAGCATGACATCCTCTTTACGATGTTGCTGGTCAACACTATAATTTAATTTTATCACGGGGAGCTTTGTTTCTTCAAAATCTTCATTCCAGGAATGCTGACACTGTACTCATTAGTCCCGTTATTTTGTCTACTTGTTCGGTTTGCTCACAGCCAACCTGGTGACGATTTAGGGTCTGTCTCAGGGAGAGTGCGGTCTCTACAAATGAGTCACCCGCTACCTGGTGGCCATGGCAGTGGTGGGTGAACTGTTCGTTTTCTTTGATCTAATATTGATACAGATTCCGATTGCTCATCACATGCCTTTTGTGTGGTCCATCCCCGCGTGTAATATCCACGCCTTCCTGTTTCACACCGTCACTGACTCTTCCGTCTGGTACACCGTCGCGTTTACCTTTGATCGATTTGTCGCCATTTGTTGCCAAAAGCTGAAATCTCGTTTTTCGACGGAGGAAACAGTGGCTATAGTTCTGGGAACGGTAACTGCGCTGAGCTGTATGAAGAAAGTTATCTGGTGTTTACTGTACACACATTGGTACAAGTTGGTGAATACTCCTTAGTTTTGTTACATGGAGGTCCGTGGAATCACGCCAATGTTCTTCCAAACTCCTGCTCAGCCCCCACGGAAACAAGTTTCTTTCCTCTTCACCCGATCCCCGTTGTGCATCGCACTCTCACTTAACCCACTGGGCATCATATTCCCTTCCCCACTGGTACCACCTGCCCATCGTCTCCTCTGTATCTGATTTCGCTGATGACATTCCTTAATCATTAGATTCCAGAATTTACAGCAATTTGTCTAGTCACCTTGTCACCTTCCGACCATTGACACTACCTACACTCACCTCTCGCCCTACCTGGCCCCATCTGCCCATCATCCCACTCATCCCCTAGTTCCCCTAGTTCTGCCTTGCAACTCACGCTCAGCGTCATGTACCGCCAAATCCACACCGCTACATTTTCGGTCCTGATGCAATGTCTCGACCCGAAACCTCAACAGTCCCTCTGTCCCCACAGATTTTGCTTGATTCGATTAGTTCCTCCAGTTGTTTAGTTTTGCACCAAAATAGTATTAAGTTGGGTATCTGTTGAGACATTTGGGGCGTTGAAGGTTGAAAGCAAGGAGCTGTAAAAAAAAACATAAATACCCAAACAAATCATCACCTCGTTCACGCCATGAGAAAAATGTACGGTGCCTTCCCTTGAAAAATTGTTTGAAAAATGTTATCGAGCAACCTGTTTCTGCAGTAGGATGGGAACTGTGGGCCTGGTTTTGTTGCTTCTTCAGTGAACTAACGAAAGGGGCGTCTGCGTTTGACGGAATGCGATATTTTCATGAGTATCGTTATCCTTATGCACAAAAGGCTGTGACCGTGGTCTCTGTAGCGCAATGGTCAGTGTGTTGTACTTCTAATCATGTGTGACCAAGTAATTAAAAGGTTGTGGGTTAGAGTCCCACCAGAGTCGGTATTTTTCCCGAATTGGTTACAACGATAAACAAGATCCAAATTCTAGTGGGTGGTGATGTCATCTGATAGCGATAATCCGGATCCAATCCAGGTCATGGTTTGATATAATCGAATCGTTCACTTGGTGACGCATAGGAGGTGATTATTTTCTCTCAGATTGTCCGTTTCTGTGGAACTGTTCGGGTAAAAATGCTGCTGGCACTGAAGCTTTGATGATACGTTCACAGGGTTGGCTGGATTTCCTCACAATATGCCAGGACCCCAGTTTATCTGGCACCTAATCCCCGCGTAAAACCCGTTTCGAAACGGTCATCTTTGTTACTTATTTAAATTTGCACTGTTTCCGGTGTGGTGCATTTTTTGCTGTTCACCGAGAAGTCAACGGCGGGTAAATCTTATAAGATCATAAAGACTTCACAACAACTTCGGCTAATATTGGACGTTTGTGTACATATCTGTTCAGACACTTCAGAACGACTATGAATATCCCAGAGAGGGTGCAGAAGAGATTAATCTAGAATCGCTGCCAAGGCAAGTACTTTCATTTGCAATATGAAACCACGGAGGCTGGGCTTGCTTTATGCAGATAAAGAATATAGTGGGCCGAAGGGTCTCTTTTGTGCTCTATGGTTCTAAGGACATTGAGAGGTCGCTTTATGGACATATTGTTCGATATGCCCAAAGGTCGCTGAACGTAACAACATCGGTAGATAGGATGATGCGGTCACTCTTTCCATCCGCTGAAACTTATAAATGTAACCTTACAATCCCATGTCGTCATTGAGAATATTCGTGAAAATTAGTCCGTGCACTGGCGTCTGGAGAACCCCGTGGTCTGCCACCCTGCCGTCTGACGTTACCAGGGTTTACCACTGCTCTCTCCGGTATGCTTTGAGGAGATATTGGATGGGTTGTAAAACAAGAAGCCGCATCAAGCCTCAAACAGTGTATCTGGGACAAAGAGTTTCAAAGCACACACGGAGGGCGCAACACTTTCAAGATTAACATGTTCAACCAATGAGAATTGTTATGCAATGAACGAAAAGAAATTTTTCGGTGTGTGGTAGTGTGGCCGAGCGGACTAAAGCGCTGGATTAAGGCTCCAGTCTCCACAGAGGCGTGGGTTCGGATCCCACTCACTGCCATTGGGTACACACCCATTGCACCCAAGTTTAACTGTTGCAGTGAGGAAGTGAAGGGTTAAGAATTGCAACCATACCTATAACTGGCAAACTATATATATATATGCATTTATATTTCTTTAGCAAGGACTAGCAACCTGCTGACCCACTAGTTAGGTTGGAATGTTAAGTATGTTAACTGCCTTTGTTTCGGGTAACGAACCATTCCGATATGTCAGACGGTGGCGATACTGAGTGTAATTAACATCGAGGTGAAGACTTAGTCTGAACAATGAAGAGTGATACCTGTCTTTGAAAGCCTTGATTATAACGCAATTATACTAAGACAAAAGGTGTGATAGCTGTCTCGTGATCTCTATAGTTTGACCGAAACTCAAGGCGCCGTCTGCATGGGATGTGCGTGACAATTCCTGTATAAATGTCTGTCTGCCCTTTGTTCGAGAAGAACTCGGGAACGACTCTTAGTGAGTGCTGAAGAGAATTCTCCTAGCGGTGCACTGCTAATAAAGGTATTTGTTCGAATCGACCTTGTGGCACTGCGTTATTTACAGCGGACGGAAAGGGAAAATTGATTTCGGGATGACAATTTGGCGAGCCAGCCAGGAGAATTCTCTTCATGGTCACTGTTCAGCACTTACAGGGGGACGCCCCTGACTCAGAAAAGCAAATGTGGAAGGCGCACGGGTGTACGCACTCTGTGCTACACGGCCTCTGGTTTACTCCAGTCGTTCAAGTATGTATACCTCATTCTTTGTTACCAATGCTTATTGACTGCCTACATTCTGACACCCACCTTGGCAAGGAGGGAATGAGTAACATGTTACGACGTACCTGGTGGCACCCCAGATTGGAGGAAGCAGCACAAGGCAAAATACGGTCGTGTTTGATATGCTAACAAACCGATGCTGGGAAAGGGGTGAAGTTCACCCCAGGCAAAACCCCCTTGCCAGGTGGTCCTTTTGAATGTATACAACTCGACTTTATTGAATTACCGCGTGTACATTGTTACAAGTACTGTCTCGTTATTGTTGATGTATTTAGTAGATGGATTGAAGCTTTTCCAACCACTAACAATAAGGCCTCAACGGTGGTAAAGTTATTACTTAAAGTCCGACGGATAAGTTGCGACAATGGTCCCCACTTCATAGGGAAAATAAATAAGGAATTGTGCGAGGCACTGCATATCGAACAGCAGTTCCACTGCACCTACCACCCTCAAGCAGCGGGTGTAGTAGAGAGAGCTAACAGCACCCTTAAGAATAAACTAACCAAATTAGTGTCAGAGACAGGTCTAAACTGGTTGAAGGTTCTCCCCTTAGCATTATACCATATGAGAATCACCCCCCACTAGGCCATCGGGTAATCGGCTGCCGAAATCGTCTATGCGCGTCCAGGAAGAACCCCATGGGACGCCGCCACCCAACCCACCACACAGGTTGACCTTAACATCATGGGGGATGAACTACAAAGGTATTTCAGACAACTTACGTCCTCTTTAAAGTTTCTTCATTCGCAGGTGCAGAGAGGTGGAGACAGAACACGGAATTGCCTGACCTGGAAATCGGAGACTCGGTACTGATGCGGGATTGGGAGCGCCCTAAACTGGGACCTCGGTGGAAAGGCCCCTTCCAGATACTACTCCAAACACCGACAGCCGTGAAAGTAAAAGGCCAGGAACGTTGGATTCATCTGAGCGACTGTAAACTATCGCCACCGGAGGAAAGCTAATACTTTTTAAATTCGGACTCCTCACCATTACTAGTTCTCTTGTGTGGGTGTTAGAGGATAATTTGTTTTACAAAATACATATGCAGCTACATGGGAATCACACCGTTTGTTACCCCTTGGCAGAGTCAGTGGAAGGCCTTTTTGTCGCCACGCCAAGCTGGAGCTCCAGTGTTCCCTTAAAGTATGAATTTTCAAAAACAAAATGTGTTGGGCACACAGGAACTTATAGGAGGGTACGACCGGGTAAATGCTTGGAGGGAACAGTAACAGGACCTAATAGTACAGCCCACCACCAGTCCTTATCCCACTGCTTCACCGGCATAAGGAGGGATTGTGGGCTAGCACTACCTGTACAGAGAGGAATTACGGGTTTAAATGGGGATGGTTTAGCTGTGAGTGCGCTGCCACTAGGTGTGCTACGTTACTTTCAGGAGAGCGATGGGTTTGTGGAGAAGGGAACGGGACCCACTTGAGATTGTCTAATGTCTCTTTAGAATAGCTAACCAGGGAGGGAGCATGGGAGAAATGTTGCTGGGTTCTCTTGGTATTCTCAAATGACCAGTCCATGGCAGTCGGGAAATGTAAACTGCTACCGGGCTAAGGAAGGGTATGTGTTCCTCTTTAGTGGCACTTACACCACGGCCACCCCCACTCTGCCAGCTTGGTTTGCAATAGGAACGATCGGGCCGGTCACGGTCCCCTGCCCCCAGAAGGCTCACGTCCGACGAAGACTTGTGGTGCGGTCAGTTGGTGAGGAGTTCTGTGAGGATTGGAGGGATCCTATGTCATTGGGATTTCCCTATGCATTGTTAGGTCATGGATTCCTGAGTACTCTCTCTCTGGGGGGTTCGGCAGGAACTATAGCCGCAAAAAACCGGAACTACCTTATTTGTGGACTGGCTGCACTGGGAAACAGTACTATGTAGGGCCTGAAGGCGGTGAACCGGGAACTGGTAGAGCTTCGACTTTATGCCCAGCAGACCCGGTATGCTGTGGACTACCAGCTAGCTCAGCAAGGAGGAGTATGTGCTATAGTTGGGGACAAATGTATCACCAACGTGAGAGATGAGTCCTACAACATCTCCCATGCCATTCAGGACATTCAGACGCAAGTAGATAGCTTTAGACAGGGATATACAGGAGGGACAAGTTGGTTGGGGTGGCTGCTAGGAGGGTCGTGGGCATCATACCTGCTGCATGGAGCTGTGGGACTAATAGTGATTTAATAGTATGCTGTGTGGTGCTGGCCTGTCTAAATACCTGTTGCAAGGTCCTTATTAATGAGCTCTTGGCCCCGTTCTCAGCGCCGCTCTAGTTTATCATGAAATGGTAAAAAGGAGGGAATGAGGAAGTGAAGGGTTAAGAATTGCAACCATACCTATAACTGGCAACTATATATAGTTAGGTTGACTGATATAGTTATATAGTTATATAACTGACCCACTAGTTAGGTTGGAATGTTAAGTATGTTAACTGCCTTTGTTTCGGGTAACGAACCATTCCGATATGTCAGACGGTGGCGATACTGAGTGTAATTAACATAGAGGTGAAGACTTGGTCTGAATAGTGAAGGGTGATACCTGCCTTTGAAAGCCTTGATTATAACTCAATTATACTAAGACAAAAGGTGTGATAGCTGTCTCGTGATCTCTATAGTTTGACCGAAACTCACGGCGCCGTCTGCATGGGATGTGCGTGACAAGTCCTGTAGAAATGTCTGTCTGCCCTTTGTTAGAGAAGAACTCGGGAACGACTCTTAGTGAGTGCTGAAGAGAATTCTCCTAGCGGTGCACTGCTAATAAAGGTATTTGTTCGAATCGACCTTGTGGCACTGTGTTATTTACAGCGGACGGAAAGGGAAAATTGATTTCGGGATGACAGCAGTATTAAACATGCATTAGTAAATGTTTTGCAGAAGAAAATCCAAACAAAACAGATCACCGTGACGAGGATCCTCCATTGGTGACAGTGTCAATGACATTACTGCAGGGCTGCAGAACAGTCCTGATTTGGTGTTCGAGATTACGGACAAGTAGTGCAAATGTGTGGAAAAGTATTCAAAATCAATCTGCATTCCAGTTCATATCTGCAACGTTGCTTTAACCGTTTCTTGAAATACACAGCGAAATGGTCGGCCTTCGAGTCAAAAGACCTGGGCGACGTAGTGTGGGATTGTTCGTCAACAGGATCAGAGCAAGTTCACAAAGCAGGACACGGCCGCGTTCGCAAACGATTTTGACCCTAAACCAACACCACACCGCAAAAACACAAGTAAACGGACTACAAAGTCATCGGAACCGCCATCTGGTTGAACCGTTCTCCCTGTTCCTCGCTCCACAGACACCGACAGACCCACAGCGTTTTGGAAAACATTTTATTTCTTCTGTTACTTTCTGCTGATTTGTTTTTGTTTTATGATTGCATGTGCGTGAATGGCGGTACTTGCGTGGATCGCGCCTTCATCACACGGCAATTTCCCCATAAGTGAAAGGCTCCGCTGGGAGTTTAACCCAGGATCTCCTGTTTACTTGACAGGCGCTTTGACCAGTTAAGCCACGGAGCCCTCGCACCGTTCAACAGTTGTAGCAATCAGACGTAACTTGACCCAACTTCCCTTGTTCGTCTGCTGGCGAGGGAATTGCTTCAGATTCTATTAATTTCTACAGATTCATTGGTCTGTCTACTTCCAAACATTGTATCACCGTATCCGGGAACGGAAACTCCGCAGATCCATTACCGCTTGTTTTACTGAACGCTTCCTCGCGTCCGTTCACATCACTTCAAAACCCTCAGAACCAGATCCGCTATTTATGTTTGATCTCACCACAGCTTCAGCAGAATTCCTTATAGGTCAAACAGAGTGCACACACTAATCAATAGCTGGTGTTTTACAACTACCTCTAGTGGTGCGGACATGGAAACCATTTCTTTTCTTTTTAACGAGTTGGGAACAGAAGGTAACGGAATAAAACCGGCATGAAATCGCTTCCAGCGAGGGACATGGCTGATGGTTTGAACTTGTTCACTTTCGGGAACACATTCTTCTGGGACTGACGATGGCAAACCCTCTGCAGTCTAAGCTCTGGTTCTCAAACAGGTCTGGATTTTATTCCCTCCGACTCTGCACCGGTGCCAGAATTCGTGCTTTCCCTAACATTCATCTAAACCTGCTGGGCTTGGAAAATGGGAATTCTCTCTCGTCTGACGCTTTAATTGAACTGAAATTGTGCAACGTTCCTTGGGACCAAATACCCACTTGGTGAATGTGATGAGCACAAGCTGTCGCCGCCACTCATATTCCATCGGCAATTTAAAGTAGACCGGGGTTTCAATTCTACCTCACTCTATATCTGCCGTACGGTGGTATGAGGTTGTGTGTGAATCGTTAACGTCACCGATCTCTCTTTGCAAAAGAGAAAACATTGTTTTGTTTTGACAGAACCGATCTCTCGAAAGAAGCTGGTCCGTGATGATATGGTGAGACGTTTATGCAATGTTATGTTCAGTAAATCAGTCGAATATGCTCCGGGATGTTGTGTTGAAGTGCTCCAAGACGTTGGTGAGGCCGAATTTGGAGTATTCTGTACAGGTCTGGTCACCTACCTGCAGGAAAGTTATCAATAAATTTGAAAGAGTACAAAGCAAATTCACAAGGATGTTGCCGAGACTGGAGGACCTGTGTTATCGGGGAAGGTTGAAGAACTAATGACTTTATTCAGTGGAATGTAGGAGAACGAGGGGAGATCTTCGGGAGGTATACAAAATTATGAGGGGTATAGACAGGGTGAATGCATGCAGACTTTTCCCCCTAAGGTTGGGTGAGACTAGAACTAGAGAAGATACGTTTGGCGTGAAAGGTGAAATATCTAAGGGAAATATGAGAGGTAAATTCTTCAGTCTGTGGGTGGTGCGAGTGTGGCACGTGATGCCGGCAGAAGTGAGGTTTTAATTGTACATTTAAGAGGGGTTTGGATGGGTCCATGGATGGGAGGAGTCTTGAGGGACATGTTCTGGGTGCACGAATGTGGGACCAGGCAGAAGATGAGGCCGAATACACTTGTTGGCCGAAGAGACTATTTCCGTGCTGTAGCACTCTATGATTCAGTGGTGACTCTATAATCCAAAGTCCAGCAACAATAAACTTCATCCAATTTGTTATTCCCCCTCTGTGTGAGAAACGACAGACGGAAATGTGCATCCTTCATAAGGAGGCATTTAGGTTTCTCAGTGTTCTTGGGATTTAAACAAAGTTATGTAATAATACAGATTCTGCTTCAAATTTTGATCGTTTGTTACTTCACTTATTTCTGCAAAAAAAAAGTACCGTATTCGTGACTGTTCTTGGTGCTGCTCTTCTGTTCTCTCCTTCTGTTCACTCGTTCCTTGTCAGCCCCGTCGGATGGTATATCGCACTGGTGATGTTGATGACAGGAACCGTGGGGTGCTACAGATGACCCACGGAGAAGTGAACGCTATACCTGCCACAAGTAGTCCGCTCCCTGAAACAGCTCACTGAGCCGGCTTGACCGCATTGTATATGTCAGTGGGAAGAGGCGGGGCAGGAAAAGTGAACGGTTCAACTTCTCAACCGGGATGAAAACGCTGTTCAGTGTGTAAGTACGTTATGCTCCATCGCGCAATCATTCCACATGTGGAAACTCGCGGGTTCGAATCCCACTCCTGACAGTTAACGATTTCAAATCATGATTCTCCCCCACTTTGGTTGGTCCCTGTTTTGTTCCATTGAGCGTCAGTTCTGCCTCGCTTCTTCCTATCTTCTGACATTGAACAACACTGTTCTTCCACAGATCGCATGGCTTTTATCTTGTGTTTTATTTGGCCTATCGCCCTCCGCGATCTTCTCCCGGTCATTAAGATCATTTGTAATCCTTTACCCACTCTCCAGTCCCATCCCCATGTCCGTTGTTTCACAAAAATACAGCAGTCTACTGATGTCAACGTTGAATGCAGTCACGGCCCAGAAGGGGTAATGGTGTGTTGGACTGTTGGGGAATGAGAATGTTTGTGAGAGTTGCGAGGTAGAAAGAGAGACTGGAAACCAGATAAATACAGACAGTGCAGGAGTGGAAGAGTTCGACGGTAAGGTGACGGAAGACTTGCAGGTTCAGCGAAAGGACGATGTAGGTAACTGAGCGGAATGTGAAACAGAGCTGAGCCAGTCGGTCCTGATTCAGCGGGAACCACCTTCTTTAGTGCCGGGTTTATCTCCAGGTGTTGGGGTCAGTGGAAATGGTCCGGCGGATTCAATCTTTATTGCTGCAGAAAACCCATTTTTCCCAGCCATTTCAGCCGTCAGTCCCGTGTGCCAGACGCGCACGGCCATCTGGTAGTGTGTGTTGCTCATTGGGCTTCCCGGATTTGCTGCTGCGATGAACAGCGTGTCTGTAGTGTGGTGGTTTTCACATTTGCCTAACACGCGAAAGACCCCTGGTTCGCAACCAGGCAAAACATTATGAAATCCCCGTTTTCTGGAAATCAGGTGACGTAAAGCAGACAAAACCAGACGCTTTTTGAATTAAATGTAGCTGCTGCTCCTTCCACAACTCAAAATCTCATTGAGTCATACAGAACGGATATAGGCCCTCTAGCCCAACACGTCCATGTGTACTAAAGTGCCGATCGAAGCAAGTCCAATTACCCTATATTTGGCCCATACCCCTCCAAAATTCCCTGTCCTTGCACTTCACCCGATGACTAATTGCGCAACCCGTTTCCGAAACAAAATGTGGCGAATCTCATTGTATCTTGCATGGGTGTGGACTTTCGAAATGCATAATACTGCTATCATTTTATAAAGGACAAATTCATCACTTTCTTTCTGCCAGTTCACTGCAGGCATCCTCCAGCATTGCCTCATCCTACATTATCCTGAACTGGGGGACGTCGTTGTGTTTGCACTGCCGATAATGGGAAGCGTTACACATTTCAGCACAATACATTTCAACACGGCACAGTTCTTATACCGGATGTCTCCTGATGTTCAACATTCATCTTCCAACCTGAAAATAGATTCTCAACTGTATTGAAGGTTTCATTCGTCGGGAGAAAGAAGGTTGACGCTGACTGTGACAGAAATTTAGCAAAGCAATATATGCGGAAGGCAGTGGCAGTTTGTCTGGGGAAGGTTGGGAAACTGCAATAAATCTCATGACAACGGACAGGTCGCGGTATTTATTTCAATATGTAGTACATGAATCGCAAAGCACAGAAGCACAACTGAGAGGAGTTTAAACTATGACGGACAGGAGAAATTAAAAAATTATGTTGAATAAATTAAAATGTTCAAAGCGTTTCGGGAAAAGGTCAATATGCCTTGGGATTGGGAATGATATAGAGTTCTGGAAAAAGATGACTAAGAAACGTGCATGAAAATAGAATATAGTACGAAAAATCAATGGGTGGAACATGGGAGAAGATTGTCGGAGTTGTAAATAATGCTCGCTGTTTCACAACAGACTAGGTGGCCGAGAGGTTAAGGCAATGGAATGCTAATCCACTGTGCTTTGCACGCGTGGGTTCGAATCCCACCCTTGTCGTCTGCTGTTGGTTTGGATATTGAGCTCACAAAGCGTTCACTTCAACACTTCAGAGATCCCATTTTCCCCCGTCCTGCAAGCCGTTGTATTTTCTGATTCCTGACAAGGAATGTTTACAATGAGAAATTCTCACGAGGTTTGGTGAAATGAGAATGGAAGAAAAGTGAAGATAAGATGGAATGACGACCGATTTTGCCCTTCCTGCCCTTCTTCCTCTCGATGTTCGTAGAGGTGAACACCGGCTGGATGGGGACTGGTTCAACTGCTTAAGAAGGAACAGATTGTCCATTTTGGGAAGTGCGTGCAATTGAAACCTTCCTGCAGAAGGGACGTGAAGAATGATTGAGTGCAGAGCGCGAGAGTTCAATGTGCGAGACCGCCGACTTTGGACCGAAGATAGATCGATCTGAGAATGCCCAATTCATGAAATACAGGTGACAGCGAAAGAGTGGGTCAGTATACGGACAGAAGAACACCATTCGGCAAATGATACCGGACAGGTTCGAAATAAACATGGAGAAGTCTGTCTGAAGGAATGTTCCGCACTGCTTCATGACTGCTGTGAGCGAGACAGATTAAACTGCCGATTCTCTCGCATCTTGTTCCGATATGGAAGCATTCAGTTTTGTTTTCCTTTTCGACTGTCAGTTTAATTGATAGTTTCTAGATGACTCAAAATGTATTGAACTGTTTAAATATCGTTGCGAACGGTAATAGTAGAATGTTCCCAGAGTGAATAATATTAACATCTGTACAGCAGTGTATCATCCCGACCGAGGAGCTCAAGTCGGATGCAGAAAGTTCTGCCTCTGATACCACGTGTCTTGCTGTACGATCAGTTTCCCGTGTTGACGGAATTGAGACGGAATATTTATCCAGTGGGGTGACTAGAAATCGCTGTAACCACTTTATCGAGCGTTTCCCAGAATAATTTACGAAATGATTTATGTTAACTGGTGATAAACGAGACTTTGCTTCGACATCTTAATCCCAGCGCACAAAATGCTGGCGGAACTCAGAGGTTCAGGCAGCATCCATGGAGGGAAATGTCCGGAGCAGAACACAAAACGCTCCAGATTCCAGCATCTGCATTCTCTTGTATCTCCATCGTAATCTAATTTCCCAGCTCCCAACCTGTAGACCTGTAGGCGGCATAAAACTGCACTTAGTTTCAATGAGGAGCTGCAGTACCACGACTGAACCTTCATGGTGCGGATCCTGGTTCCGACGGACCTCTGGGTGAAAAGGTGGGGCAGCTATTTGCAGACTTTCACTGTTCTCATTTATTGCAATTTTCAAACGATATTTCAGGTCCGGTGAAAGTGTAACAGCAGGCAACTAAAGACAATGATTCTTACTTACCGACACACTGTTCAAACTTCCGTCTGCGGCAGTTGTCAACTCAAGACGCCTCCACATAGGTGTCGAGGAAAAATGAAGGTAAACCACCTTCCCTCACTTACTGTCAGCTAATGAGAGGAACAATAACAGACTAATTATGGAGGGCGAAACCATCCCATCTCATGCAATGTGTCCTTTTTCATCACGTTGGGAATCTGGACCCTGAGTGCGTTATCGTCATGGCACTGCTGATGAGAATGAGGGAAACCGTGTGGTGCCTCAGATGACCCACAGAGCAGTGAACGTCATGTCTGCCTCAGGTGGTCTGCTTCATTCACAATTGGTAGCGACACTGAAACAGCTCACCCCACACACTGCACCAAGCCAGCATGTAACATTCGTATCCGTCAGCGGAAAGGGGTGAAACAGGGTAAGCGAGCTCCCTAAAGTTAGAGGGTATATGAAAACTCCACCTGCTCTGCGACTTCTCTCAGTTCCGTCAGGGAATCACTCGACGTCTCAAAACACTTCATACCGGCTAATTGTCCGTGTGCTTGAAATATGCGCCCTTCCTTCTTCTCACGTTCTTACAAAACGACGGCCCCAGCATCATTCTAAATTCTTTTTTTTTACCAGAGTCCGTGTGGCCTAATGGAGAAGGCGTCTGACTTCGGTGTTTGATGTGACGCCATCAGAAGATCGCCGGTTCGAGTCCTGTCACGGTCGTTTTAACGACATTAAGTTCTGTTTCCATTCTGTCGTTCACTCTCTGCACCACATCTGTCCGATCTGTTCCAAACACGCCCTTTCTCAACGCACCCGTTTCGACCACAGTTTCGTGGCCGCGTGTACTCCGGTCACCACACTCATAGACTACATAACGTTATCTCGCCCCGTTATCGCTCGCAACTTTTTATTGTCTATGCCTTGCCTGCACTGTATTTCCACAAACACCTTCATAACTGTCGAGACAGAAGAGATTCTGCAGATGTTGGAATGTGGAACGACACAGACAACATGCTGGGGGAAGTCAGCAGGCCAGGCATCATCTACAGAAGGAAATGAACAGTAAACGTTACGGATCGAGATTCTACTTCAAGACTGGAAAGGAAGCGGGCGGAAGCCAGAATCAATTGTCGGGGCTGTGGGAAGATCACAACCTGTCAGTTGATCAATGAGAAGCACTATGATGCTGGAGGAACTCAGCAGGCCAGGCAGCATCCGTGGAGAAAAGCAGGCGGTAAGAGTTTCGGATCATGACCCTACTTCTGACCGAAGATAGGAAAAGGGTAGCACAATATATTGGAGGGAAAGGCAGAACAGTGACAAGTGGACAAAAGAGAGGAGGCTGGGTGGGTACGGGGAGGTGACAGGTCGATGCAGGTAAGAGATGGTGATAGTCAGGTGCGGGGGACGGAAGATCAGATGCACCGGGGGATGGGTGAAAGGTAAGAAGAGAGAGGAAAAAAAGGGCTAGAAAAGGGAAGAAGAGAAGAAGCTTGTTGGGAGGTGTTGTGGGGAAGGGGTGTAGTGATGACTTAAAGTAGGAGAATTCAATGATCATGGCGTTCGGCTGCAAGGATACAAGATAGAAAATGAGGTGCTGTTCCTCCAATGTGTGCTTGGAATTCCCTGGCAGTGTCGGAGGCCGAGGACTGACACATCAGTGATAGTGCGGGAGGGAGAGTAGAAGTGGCTGGCAACAGGAAATGCAGATCGCGGTTACGGACAGAGCTCAAGTGTTCTGCGAACGGGTCACCGTGTCTGCGTTTGTTCTCACACTTGGAACACCGAATGCAGTAGATAATATGAAGGGAAGTGCAGGTCAATCTCTGACTCACCTGAAAGTACTGTTAGGGTTCCTGGATGAAGGTGATGGAGGTGGAGTAGGGACAGATGCTACAACTATGGCGGGGCAGTGGAAAGTGTCCGGCGTGGGAACGGGATGGGTGGACATGGTCAGGAGTCAACGTCGGAGTCGGGGAGAGCGCGATCCCAATTAAACGAAGAAAGGAGTGGGTAGGGGAATATATGCTTGGTTGTGGGATCCGCTTGGAGGTGGCCGAAGTGGCGGAGAATGGTGTGTTGGATAAGTAGGCTGGTGGGATGAAATGTGAGGATGTGTGACCATATCACGGTTGGGTCTGGGGAGGGGGTAAGATCGGAGGTGCGGGAAATGGCAGAGATCAACAGTCAACGTTACCGGCCGAGACCGTTGAACAGGACTGGAAGGAAAGAATGCAGAAGCCAGAATGAAAGGTCGGGTGATTGTGAGAAGCGCAAGTTGAGAGGTGATAGGTGACCCCAGGGTAGTGGGGATAGGTGGTGGGGGAATGGGAGATGCAAGAATCTGGGCGATGACAGGCAGAAGATGTAAAGGGCTGAATAAGGAGGAATCGTGTATGAGGGGGAGTAGACCATGAAATTAGGGGAAGGAGGTGGGGAACAGATGGGCAGGTCATGAGCGCGGGGGAGGGAAAAGAAAAGGGGTGAGGGGGCCACATGAATGAAGGAAAGCAAAGGGGGGAGGTGGAACTCCTCAGTGGTTGCTCTGTTGCAGGGAGAAGGGTTAGGTCAGAAAATGTCGTTCTGATAAACCGCAAAGTTTGACAGGAATCCTTTGAGACACTTGGCAAACAATCGGACCGCTGTTCCTTTCAACCGTTTGGAATTTCTGTGACACACCCGAGGTTTTGTCAATCCGGTTGGCCGAAGAAACCTGGTGACGTTACTTCTAGCACAAAGTTCCCTGCAGGGGACGTCGCATCCTCACCATCTCCAGAAGCAGTCGATTGGCACAGACAGGACCGTGGGCAGCTGCTGATGTGATACCGCCGGCAGCAGGTAGCTGCATCTTCCGACACAACAGCCGGGAACATCACAAAAGCCGGCCGCAATGATAATGAAATACATACTTCCTGGTACATGACGCAAAGCTTCAGCGGCCTGTTACTCTCCCACAGATTATCGCGTTGAAACAGCCAGAAGGTCCTTTCGCCCAGCTGACAGTAGCGGAATGAAAGAGAGAGGAGCAAGTTCCAGCCTTCCGTCTCCTGAACCAGGGCGGGTGAACACGTTGGAGCTACCCTATCTCAGGGTCTGTGATTCAGGCGCATTTCGTTCCGGGACATTGTTCCGACTCACCGAAACGTTTTGTGATGTTGTGGTGTCGGGAGGAGCCGCTGCTGGGGACCCAGACTGATGTCGGTGGAGTGTGCGGCACTTTCAGCAGAACGGATCGCAGGGAAGGAAACTCCAGCTGTGAAACTTCGCTGCGATTACGGAAGGAACTTAAGATTTGAGATAAAATAGAAATCTCCACCGTGTCGTTGAAACTGAAAGTACCTTTGTGAACCCAGCGTCAGTCCACTGATAAATCTTCCACGGAGGTTGTGCCGTGAGGCACGGAATTCAAAGAAAATATAAAAAAACTGCCGAAACCCTGGATCTTTAGATCTTCAGTCTAACGCTCTCCCAACTGAGCTATTTCGGCTCCTATTGTTGGCACTGCCCGCTATAATGAGTAGACCAACGGGGGCATGGCAATACTATGACGAATGATCAACACTGGGGAACATGACACTGGACCAGAATTGGGTGCAACATTGAACCTGGAAACATTGTATCTCAATCCATTTTAAAAAGAAAAGCGGGAAAGTGGGAGGAGATTGTGTGGCTGCGAGAAATATTTGGAAAATCCAGCAAATTTAGGAATCTTCCATTATGACTCTTCGCCGGTTCTGGTTGGTCACCTAATCATTCAAAACTTAGGGTTCCAAATAATCGGTTCAGGCGAAGCAAGAAGTCACCCTTCTAATCCAGTGCACTGCATTTGTAGTTCACATTGGAGAAACGAGACGCTTATTGATTGATCGCTTTGCAGAGCTCCTGCTTTAAGTCCGCAGGGGTAACGCTGAACTCCAGGTGTCCGCAACACTAATTCACCATCCTACTACCACACCCATCAATCAGCCTGTGACCTCCGGCACTGCTGTTACAAAGCCCAATGAATGTTTGCGGAACAAAACCTCCTCTTCCTCCTGGACACGTGCTGTCTTCAAATTTGCAGTAGGAGTGTGGGGCAATCACGGCCACCAGCAATCTTACATAAATAAAGTCATCCTGTACTTTAATTGACCGTCGCTCTGGCCACCGTGAGAGGCACTCAAATGCGAAGGAGTGCGTGGTACCTCTTTACCGAGGACACCCGAGCAGAGCTGTAACGTAGAAAGTCAGCTCCAGGATCAGCCGGATATTTGTGCTGTCTTCAGATTTTCCGATTCGCTCTTTGTAGACAGAGGACAATCACCGTGGATGTCGTGGGTATTATGAATTTTAATACATTACGGTTTATGGAAAGTTGAAATTCAAAATATTCCAAGACACACAAGATTAACGGAGAAAAAAAAACGTCTGGAAGAGGATGTAAGGAGGACATGGAAGATTTCACCTTGCTAACACCAATGGTTCGGAAACAATATTGTGATCCTTTATGTTTATCTTTCCTCAGGAAAATGTGAAAGACGAGCAGAATTGGAAAAAAATACCCGAATGTTTGCATAGATGACGTAACTCGCTTGCAAATTCAACTGTTGAAGAAACCACTTCCCCCTTAGAAGATACGCAATAACTGCGAGGAACAGCGGAGGTTGGGAGAAGTTGTATTTCTCCTACAACGTGTCAGGAGGTTCCCGATGGCACAGTGGCCTCAGCTCCGTTGCAATACTTCCCAATACAAGTGCACTGATCACAGGAATTAGTATTTTAATGTAAAAATGCGCACATCCATTATATTCCCTTCACATTGCCTGTGTCATTGATGTTTGTCAACTACACCCTTCTTTCTATGTTCTGTTGTTACTTTCTTCCATTTATTATTCTACATCTCTCTCTCTCTCTCTCTCTGTGCGTGCGTGCGTGTGTGTGTGTGTGTGTGTTTCTGGATATGCGTATCACGAGGAACGACACCCTGCATGATCTCTTTGGACCATTCGTCAGTCGGTCAGAGGAGAATCGACGACTGCTCGGATTTGAAGCTGTTCCCCCAGACGGGCTGTTCTCCAGACCGTTCACTTACTCGACGCTCATGGTGTTGTCAGGTTATTGCTAATTTGAATGATATGACGCTCTCTTCACACACTGGGTGAATGCGCTTCTCCATAGAGTGTCGCCTGTACTCTTTCAAATCGATAATTCTTTGCAATCATTTTTCCATTATGTAACCAACGTGAAATTAAACAAAATCGTTTTCTTTGAGAAACAGCCGAATGGTGTCTGATTTTATGGAAATCAGTTCACAGACGAGACTGCTGCAAAAGTGAGCCTCTGTTCAGTGAACTGATCTGATTGAAAATATTCACCAACAATGAACGCTGAAAATGAATGCTGGGCTGGAATTGTCACTTCCACTTGAATATCATGGGCCTGTGTGAGTTCATCAAGTTATGAATTCTTCATGTAGAACATTGTTGGGTCCATATTCCTTGGACTTCAGCAGAATGAGCCGTGACCTTGTCATACAAAAAAAAAGAGATTTGATGGGAGCTTGACAGGGCAGATTTTGGGATGTTGTAACCACTGGAAGAGTCACAAACAAGGGGACGGAACTCTAAGATAAAAGGCAAGTCATCTAAAACTGAGGTACCTAAAGTTTTCATGAAGCACAGGGTGGTGAAGCTCTCAAATTCTCTGCCCGTCGGGTGGCACGAGCTGATTTATTCGGATCATCTAAAGTGGGGTGGATAAACATTTGTTGTATCAACAAAAGAGGGGTTTGGATAATTGGCCCAGAAGAAGAGTTGAGACCGGGACCAACTGGCTCAGCTCCGTCTCACATTCCGCTCAGTTAGCTCCATCATCCTTTCGTTGAACCTGCAAGTATTCCGTCGTGTCACTGTTTAACCTTCCCACTCCTGCACTGTCTGTATTTATCTGTTCTTCCGTCTCTCTCTACGTCGCAGCTCCCACAAGCATTCTCATTCCGCAGTTGTCCAACCAACCACTCCCCCCTCTGGGCTGTGACTTCATTCACCGTTGCCATCAGCAGATTACTGCATATTTGTGAAACTACGAATGTGGAGATGGGACGGGAGAGTGAATGAAGGATGAACCACAAACTCTGGCAGTCGTGAGGACCAGTAAAAGATCACGAAGTTCGATGGGACGAAAATATTAATAACTCTGGGAAGATATTTGATCTGTGGAAGGACAGAGTTAGTCAATAGCAGAAGCGAGGATGGAGCGAGGGAAAACTGGCAGCCAGTGGGAGAAAACAGGGAGGGAGAATCAAGATTTAAAGCATTTAACTATCAGGAGTGGGATTCGAACCCAAGCCTCTAGTGGAAACTAGGACCTGAAAGCGTCTCCTTATACCGCTCGGCCATCCTGACGACGATAGGTAACAACATGATTAATTTCAGTACTGCAGCCAATGAAAAGCTGAAGGTGTGTTCATGTTCCGGGGGTGGGTTCGGAGAAAATACAATCTTCATTTTTAGCCCGATGCTACATTTCAGAAGCACATCATTTATTTCATGATCGACAGTCAGGCAAGGAATAGAAGGAAATGGGAGATGTGAAAGCGGAAAGGATCACTTTTATTCGGCATCGTGGTCTGAGAAGATCTAATGGGGTGAATGTCCCGTCCATGGTGCTGTCCTGTCCTATTGCATTGTACAGAAAACGTTCCCACATCTGGTGTCATCATCAGATGGATTATCGTTGTTTGAGATTAACTCACCAGACTGATCCTTCTCATAGTTTCACAGCGGGACTGAGCAAGCAACAGGTCACCAACAATCTGTCCGCACACCTCGGCCTGAAATCCGCCGTCTCCAGCTCCATCCGTCCGTCGCCGTCTGCCATCCCCTCTTCAAATGTAGCCTTGTTTCCAGAATCGATCAGGCCCCGCCGCAGTACGTGTTTCTGCAGGAAGGAAAACGTGTGTTTACGATCCTACACCGATGGTTATGCAGGTTCTATGTGGTGTCTCCGCTGCGATATGACCTGCTGAATGTGCAGCACACTCCGCCTTCCCAGCAGCAGCTGCTACCGACAGTTTGAGAAGCTCCACCCGATGTTTATGAGCTCGCTTGCAGAAATTCATTGCAGCCAAGACACATGGAATAAAAAAGTAACGTGAAACGAAGCGGCGGCATTTCGTTAGGTTTCCCACGAGGGCGGAGTGACCGAGGTAATCGCGGCGTGGGAATCTTCTCGAATCCGACCAGCTTAAAATGCGTGTGTTTGAATCAGAGGAGACAGTTGTGGTCGAGGGAGTGAGCGACAGAATAGAAGCAAAACCACTTTTGGTAAAACGACCGTGACAAATCTCGAACCTGCAATCTTCTGATGACCTCGCATCAAACACCAAAGTCAGACGCCTTACCCATTAGGCCGCACAGTGACACCCTCCAAAAAACCCCAAGAAGTGGAGCTAAGAAACCTTCTGGGCCGATGTGCTGCGAGAGAGTGAGTGGAGGGACGCATTTCTCAAGCACGGAGAGAATTAACCGCTGTCAAGTGTTTCCACGTGCGGAATAATTCCTCGATGGAGCTTAATGTACTGACCCACTGAACAGCACTTTCATTTCGGTTGGGAAGCTAGAAAGTTCACTTTTCCTGCCCCGCCCCTTCCCGCTGACAGATATAATGTGGTCAAGCTGTCTCAGTGAGATGCTTGGAGTGAGCTGGTTCAGGGTCTTCTCCTGAAGCTGCGATGAGATCAAACGGAAAGAGCGGAGATGGTGGGTGAAGGGTAAGCTGTGCTGCAAATGGAGGCGAGGAGGTGTTCAGTAAATCAGGCGGAGTTGTGACTGCGGAGAATCCGTAATTGGATGCGGTGATACAATGTTTGTAAGTAGACGACGCAGTGAATCTGTAGAAACGAGAAGAATCTGAAGCAATTCCCTCGCCAGCAGACGAACAAGAGAAGTTAATGCAAGTATCATCTCATTATTACAACTGCAAGACGGCGCGAAGGCTCCGTGGCTTAACTGGTCAAAGCCCTTGTCTTGTAAACAGGAGATCCTAGGTAAAACTCCCAGCGGAGCCTTTCATTTATGGGTGAATTGCCGTGTGATGAAGCCGGGTTTCCTGCAAACACCGCCGTTCACGCACCTCCATACATAAAACAAAAAGCAACAGAATAAATAAATAGCCTCCAATACGCTCCGGGTCTGTTGGTCTTTGCGGTCCAAGAAACAGAGCGAGCCATTCAACCAGGTGACGTTTCTGATGACTTTGTTTCCCGTTACCTTGCGTTTTTGCGGCGTGGTGTTAGTTTAAGATGCAAATCGTTTGCAAACGCGGCCATGTCCTGCTTTGTGAACTTGCCCTGGTCCTGTTGACAAGCGATCCCACCCCGCGTTGCATAGGTCTTTTCGACTCGAACTCTGACCAGTTCGCTGTTTATTTCAAGACACGGCAGAAGCAGCGCAGAAGGTATGAGGTGGAATGCAGATTGATATTGAATACTGTTGAACCCATTTGTTTCGTATAATTATGGGCCATGATCACAACCTGTCCACAATCTCCCACAGCACCTCAGGACTGTTCTGCAGCCTTGCAGTGACGTCATACATCCTGGCACCAATGCAGGATCATTCTCACCGTGATTTGTGATTTGTTTATATTTTGTTCTGCAAAACAGTTCCCAATGGACTTTTAATACCGCAACAGATAATATTCGGTGCAGTAGGTTTGCACCCAATGGCAGTTGTGGGATACGAAACCACGCCTCCGTGGAGACTGGAGCCTCAATCCAGCGCCTTGGACCGCTCACCACACTGCCGTACAGCGAAGTTGTTTTTCGTTCATTATATAACAACACTCATTGGTTGAACATTTTAATCTTGAAAGTTCTGTGCCCTCCGTGTTTTATTTGAAACTATTTGTCCCAGACACAGTGTTTGAGGCTAGATGCGGTTTCCTGTTTTCCAATCCATCCAATGTCTCTTCAAAGTATACCGGAGACAGAAGTGGTAAACTGTTGTCACGTCAGACGGCAAGGTGGAAGACCACGAGGATTTCCAAACGTCAATGCAGGGACGCTAATTTTCCTGAGTACTCTCAGTGTCGACATGGGTCAAAGGGGTTCAACCCAGACATTTCCAGCGGATGCACAAGATGTCCATAAATTGTGCTGTCAATGTCCTTCATCTAAATGAAGGAATCCCAGCTTCTGCAGCTTACAATTGCAAATGAAATCACGCACATTGGCTGCAATACCAGAAAATCTCTTCTGGACCCCTTCTGGGATATTCACAACCGTTCTAATGTGTGCGAACACATATGTTCAGAAACGTCCGATATTGACCGAGGTTTTCGTGAAGTCTTTATGATTTATTGATGGTGTTACGGACTCAGTGAAAGTCCCTTTAAGATAGAGAGTGTGTGTGTATGTGTGTGTGGGGCGTGCTTACGTCAATAGAAGATAAAGGACGTAATGACGTTGTTGAAGAAGTCAGAAGAAGAAGAAAGAGAGAGAGAGAAGGGAGAGAGACACCAGCGTGCTTGTTTTCTCTATCGATGGATGAGAAACAATAACTGTGTTTGCCACTGAAATCCATGTATGGAAGTTGGAAGTAATCCGGTGGAGTTCACTTTGTTGCTGACCTGTAGAAGGAAACAGGTATTTGTGTGTGGACGACCACGGTTCGGATGCTTTTCGGGGTGAGGAAGTCACTACCGAGTAAACACTGAAGTGTCGTTTGGGTTCCATCGTGGAACATTTGGATTTCGTATGTACTCTCTCTATGTTTTTCTACATCTACATCTTATCTTCAGACAACGGTGGTTGTTGAAGAAGCCCTTGCTCATGTTTCACCTTATGGCTTGCGGAACTGAACTTTAAGAACCATTCCGGAACTGGGAGTTTTGTACTTTGTCACACACACACACGACGAGTTTAGTTTTGGGGTTAACGTTCGAGGTTTAACATTTTTGAATTCTAACATACTAACATTTTTACTTTTATTTTACGTATTATCATAAGTAGTGATTAATAAAATAGTTTTTAACACTGAATCATGCTCAGTGTGTTTCTTTTGTTGCTGGTTTGTGACAATGGTTACTCGCCGTTGCCTTTACTGCAATCAGGAAAACATGCAGCACACCAGAAACCGTTCCGTCTGCACGGTTCTACCCATTTCCCTCTCAGTCTAGGTTTTTAATTGAAAGAAGTAATAAAGATTACCATTTCGAAACGGTGTTTCTGCGGGGATTGGGGACAGCATAAACTGGGCACTTGCATATTGTGAGGGGACAGGTTCCGGGTAAAAAAAGTGACGTTATTCCCTGAATTATAGAAAGCACATTTGGCGATTTATCTTCAGAACATGTTTGAATTACAATGAACAGAATGCAAGTATCTTGTCAAACCTGCAACATTAACGGAATGGAAGAAGTTGAGTAAACTTAAGAAAACCAAATATATAAAACCTACACACAAACATCCGTGCACATCGGAAAGACATAATAGCACCCAGACGCTCAGCCGTTTAACTCTGCATTCCAGCCAACCACCTTATCGTAGTAGTCTCCTTTTTTCAAGTAATATTTCTCCCGTCTTTTAAATACTCAAAGACTCAGTATCCGCAGCCATTTTCCCGAAAAGTTCCACAGACTCGGACGGTCTGGGAGAAAATAATCATCTTTCTGTGTTTTAGTGAACGATTCGATTACTTCAAACCATGACCTGGATTTCTGGATTATCCAGCATCAGGTGACCACGAATCTGACCTTGTTTATCGTTGCAGCGAATTCGGACAAAATAACAACTCTGGTGGGATTCGAACCCTCAACCTTTGAATTGCTTCGTCACGGATCGTCAGAAGTCTAACACGCTGTACGTTGCACGACAAAGCCCATAGTTGCCCCCTTTGGTGCATGTAGTTAAAGCTACCGCGGAGAACATCGCATTTCGTCAAACGGAGACTTGTGTCCGCTTCCTTTCATTCTTTCACTTAAGAAGCGACAAAACCAGTGCCCCAGTTCCCATCCTATTGCAGGACCGAGTTCTCGACAGGATTTTGCAAACAATTCGACGGCACGAATTTCTGATGACGCACAGTAATTTTGAGTCTGCGCAGAAGAGACTTGCGTGCGTTTCTCCTCTTGCAGAGGGCACCGCACAGTAAATCTTCTCCAGCACGGGTGAGAAAATAACTGATAACTATTGAATTGCGAGCAAAGTCGGGAACATGCTTGCCAAGCCCACGGCAGAAGGAATACCCTCAAAACCGTGCTTTAAATCATTGCGCCATTGAGTTGCTAATCACCATTTCATTACAAGTAAAGTGGTTCATTTTGAAGGAAATTGCACGATAGAAGTCCAAGGCGTTGTTTATTGCCTCACCAAGCTCAGTCGTATTAGATACGGGTTCAATCCTCACCTCGTCCTGCCAGGTGCTGTGTGCAGTTCCGCCTATGACTGTGTGGATTTCCTGCATGTTCACCGGTTTCCTCCCATGTCCCAAGGACACGAAGGTTGGCAGCTTCATTGGTCACCATAACATGTCCACAGTGTGTCGGTGATAGACAGAATCTGGGGGTAATTGGCAGGAATATGGGAAGAATAAAGAAACATTGGCGTTTGTTGGTGGTGAAAGTTTCTTGGGGATTCGGTGGATGGAAAAGCCTGTTTTCCTGATATATCCCTTTTCTGCCTCCGTGACTGTATCGCTGTGTAGCTCATGTTTATGCGGCTCATTTTGTTTTGTCAGCATCTCAGTCTGTTAGAGAATATTTGGGAAAAACACTGAGTACCCATTAAATGAACGAGAATCATCAGTAGAATAATGACAAATCACAATTCTTGTCCAATTTCCATTACAATGCGCGTTGTTCATGTTGAAACATTATAACATAAATTGGGAAGAATATTTAATCCTGATCAAATGTGGAATGAAGCTGAAATAAAGGTAAAATGGAAACATCATCTGTGGGGGTGAGGAAATTAAAGTTTTAGAGCTCTCAGACGTCATCGACACATAGAAACTCGCTGTCTTTGAGCAACAGAGCAATCCGGCATTCCCTGGTTGCCTTTCAGTGCAAGCAACCAGAAATGTTATTTTGTTTGTTTGTTTGTTGTCATTATTTAGAGTCGACATGATCCATATGATTCCCATTACAAATATAAGTTCCATATCATCCACATCCCATGCAAAATACATGTCATGTTTCAGCAGTCACCAAGTAAACCAAAGCCTGAGGAAATGGTGATTTGTTGTTTCAGCGCCGCCAGAAGTGTTGAATGTCGGGGAGAAAACCTGAGCTCACCGTCCCTCGGTGGGCTTGAATCGCTAACCTTTCGGTTCACAGCCGAAGGCGCTGGCCGATTGTGCCAGAGAAACAGCTGATGCCAAAGCCCATCGACAGACAATGTAACGGTGCAGCGACACAAATCAGAAAACTTAATTCCGTTTCCCATTCTGCGTTTTCCCTGCGAATCGATTGGTCGACGTTTCGGGAGCTTGATAACTTTTTCTAATTGATGGATTAGGATTAATTGGAACGAACCATTTAAATTCCCTTGTGGCGAGCTCTGAAGGAATTGTGGAAATTTCAAGGCATTGCCTTCGTCGGTTCTCTGTAGTTCCCTTAAATTAAGGATTTGTGAAGATTTCATTTCAGGGAATCATTTTCTAGTGTTCTCAACAGAGCTGTCAACAGATCTTTGTCAGTTAAAAGAAAACGTGAGAGTGAGAAAGGCAAGGAACATGTCAGAGAAGGACCATCTAAAGGTGGAATGAGGTGGAAATTGGCAGAAATCGGAATAAAAGCTTTGACCTCTATGTGTCAGGAAGCAGCAGCAATGTAGTCTTCGATGTCCTAAACAGAATTGAGAGATGGGATAGAGCGACTCTCTTCCTTGTTTCTCGGATTTAATGTCCCTCATGGAGTATAAAGCCTATAGCGAGGTAACAGGCCTTTCGGCCTAATACGTCCATGCTGACGAATGAATCTGCCGCATCCAATCAAATTTGCCTGAGTTGGGCAAATATTCCTCGGAACCACTCCTGTCCATGTAACTGCCAGCATATCTTTGAAATCTGTAGATGAACACACCCGTCCACTTCCTCTGGCACCCATTCCATATGGACTCCACAACCTGTGTTAACAACTTGTCCATCAGATCCCCTTTCAATATTTCCCCTGTCACCCGAAACTTATCCCCTCCATTTTCAGTCTATCCCACCAAAGAAAAAGAGATAGTGACAATTCAACTTATCTCTGCCCCTTATGATTTTATAAACCTCTCAAAGTCAGTCCTCAGCCTCCCGTTGCTCCAGGGTAAAAACCCCAGCTTATCCAATCTCTCCTGGTTAGTGAATCTGTCCAGTGATGGCAACATCCTTGTGAATATGTTCTGTACCCTCCACAGGTGAACGGCATCCTTGTAAATATGTTCTGTACCATCTACAGGTGAACTACATCTTCCCTGCAGCGAGTTGACCAGACTTGCACACAGTTCCCCACGTGCGGTCTTATCAATGTCATGTACAGCTCTAACATGACGTCCCAATTTTGTCCTCACTGCCCTGACTAATGAGAGCAAGCGTGACAAGCATCGTTTCCACCCACCTGTCTACCTGTGTCGTCAAATTCCGGAAACTATGTCCTTATAAGCTGAGGTCTCTCGGTTCTACAAAACCCCACAGGGAGCTCTCATTTACTGTGTGAGTCCTACCCTGGTTTAACATCCCAAAATGCGACTCTTCGCAGTTGTTCTAGTTAATTCATCTGCCGTTTCTTGGCTACATTCACAGTTGATTAAAGTCCTGTTGTTATTTCCGATAACCTACTTCATTCTACCACCAATATCGGTGTCTCCCGCACAGGTAATAACAATGCCACCTCAGTTTTTATCTCTATCGTTGATATGGATGTGACAAACAAGGGACGCAGCACAGATCCATGCGAAACTCCACTGTTAGGCTTCCAATAAAAAAAATGCAACGCCGACTCCGAGCACCACGCTAATTGTCTCGTTTTCACTGAGTCCCATGTGATCCAACCTTGCTGAACAGCCTCCCACACAGGACCTTGTCAAAGGCCTTGATAAAGTCGATATTCCTATAAATGTACACCCCCCTGGTCTTGTCGATCTTCGCGGTCATCTCTTCAAAGCTCAATCAAATTCGTGAGCTTCCGCACAAGTCGGTGCTGACTCTCCCTATTGAGTCGATAACTTCCCAAATGCAGGCCGATCCTGTCTCTCGGAATATCTTCAAGTCACTTTCCCATCATAAATCCCTTCACCGGCCTGTAGTACCCTGGCTTGTTCTTGCACCTATCCCCTCTCTCTCTCTATTTCACCTACCCCACCCCCCGCTCAAAGATTTTTAGATCATCGTTAACCACGTGAAAGCTACCAGAAGACGGGAGGGTGTCTAGTGAGGAAGAAGGAGGTATGGAGGAATGTAATGATGGACGGAATAGGAAAGCACATCTGAAAGCAAGAGACTGAAAGGGAAACGGGGCAGAAAAGTGTGAGCTGGACAGAGATGTAAAGAGAACGTCAGGGAGCGAGCGAGAGAGAAAGATAGAGAGAGGCGGAGGGTAGATGAAGAGATGGGACATTGTTTGTGAGAGAAAGGCTGGAAGGTGACAAAAACAGAATCAATTAAATCACGAGCAGGTCGTTCGGTCTGTCGAGTTCGATCCTCCATTCAACAATGTTTAGTCGATTTCAAGATAATTTTCTGTCTTTTGCTTTGTTCCCTGATTCCGTCAGTTTCTGAAATTCGAACTCTTGTCTGTGCTAAACGAAGTCATTGACCGAGTCTTCACAGCGGTCCCAAGGGAGAATTCACCTGAATCCAGATATTTCTCCTTCTTACAGTCCTAACTAACCGTCTCCTTCAGAAAGTGAGAGAATAAAACAGAAAACAGGAGACGCGGAGTGAAGCAGTTCATCTGGGAGATGACGAGAGGGGGAGGGAGAGAGTTGGAGAATGAGAGAGAGAGACAGATAGAGAGCGCAAACATGACGGACGTAATTTGGTTTCACGGCAGTTATGCGGAATTTAACTGAATAAAGTTCTTCTGACTTCAAAGAAAAATCTGTTGCCTCTTGTTTCCAAGGTGAATGGGAACACCCAGAAGACGCACTCGCCCCACCAGTTGGAGCAAATCCAAAATTTTGTTCTTGTCCAGGATCGAACTGGGGATCTTTCGCGTGTGAGGCGAACGTGATAACCGCTACACGGCAGAAACCACGGCGCCCTGTGATGCCATTTTACACATAAAATGTCATCCGCGGAACGTTGAAAATAAAATAGAGGAAAAGAGTCCAGTGAAGTCGGTCGGTTCTGGGAGGAAGCAGAAGCTGGGGAAAGGTTTCAACGTGTTTCCACCGGTGTCGGGCAGTGACTGTCAAACCATCATGTTCACAGTCTCACTCAGGAAGTAAAGGGATAAAAAAATTGTAAACATACCTATAGCTTGTAGAAAACTACCTCGCAAGCAACAGCACGTAAGTTTCTGACTCAATGGATAAAATGTTAATTACTTTGCCCGGGACCTTAGTCCCGTTATGCCAGAAAATAGGAGTTTTGGGTGCAATAAACAACGAGGTGGAAGCTTGTCCTAAACAATGAGGGGTGATACCTGTCTTTGAATTTCTTGATTATAACTCAATTATGCTAGATTTTACTAAGTCCCTTTAAGATAGAGTGTGTGTGTGTATGTGTGTGTGGGGCGTGCTTACGTCAATAGAAGATAAAGGACGTAATGACGTTGTTGAAGAAGTCAGAAGCAGGAGAGAGAGAGAGAAGGGAGAGAGACACCAGCCTGCTTGTTTTCTCTATCGATGGATGAGAAACAATAACTGTGTCTGCCACTGAAATCCATGTATGGAAGTTGGAAGTAATCCGGTGGAGTTCACTTTGTTGCTGACCTGTAGAAGGAAATAGGTATTTGTATGTGGACGACCACGGTTCGGATGCTTTTCGGGGTGAGGAAGTCACTACCGAGTGAACACTGGAGTGTCGTTTGGGGTCCATTGTGGAACATTTGGATTTCGTATGTACTCTCTCTATGTTTTTCTACATCTACATCTTATCTTCAGACAACGGTGGTTGTTGAAGAAGCCCTTGCTCATGTTTCACCTTATGGCTTGCGGAACTGAACTTTAAGAACCATTCCGGAACTGGGAGTTTTGGACTTTGTCACACACACACATGAAGAGTTTAGTTTTGGGGTTAACGTTCGAGGTTTAACATTTTTGAATTCTAACATACTAACATTTTTACTTTTATTTTACGTATTATCATAAGTAGTGATTAATAAAATAGTTTTTAACACTGAATCATGCTCAGCGTGTTTCCTTTGTTGCTGGTTTGTGACAAAATTGGGGGCTGGTCCGGGATAGTTCCCAAGGTTAACGAGATTCGTCCGGGATCCAATCCAAAGATTTTTGAGGGAGGTCTGATAAATTCTTTTTAATTGTCTTGTGTGTGTGGAAACCAACAGAAATGGATATTAAGGCATTTTTGGAGTCACCAACCCAAAAGGGATTGGAGGTGGCGAAAACGGATGATTTGATAAAGATTGCTACAAGGCTATACCTTACAGAAGTAAAGCAGTCTATGAGAAAGGCAGATATTCAGAGACTGATAGCTGGCCATTATGTGGAAAAGAAGGTGTTTGAGAAGGAAGTGTTAAAACAGTTTCCTGGCAGTGAAATAGCAATTTCTGAGGCACAGGTGCAGCTGGCAAAGATAGAGGCTGAACGAGAGCAAACCCAGTTAAACATAGAGGCTGAACGAGAACAAAAGAGATTAGAAGCTGAACGAGAGCAAAAGAGATTAGAGGCCGAACAAGAGGAAAAGAGATTAGAGGCCGAACAAAAGAAATTAGAGACTGAACAAGAGATAACTCGGATGAAGTTAGAGGCTGAACGGGAACGGGAACTAATTCGGTTAAAGTTTGAGGCAGAGTAGAAGGAAAAACAGAGGCAGCATGAGTTACAAATGAAGCGTAGGAGTTTGGAATCTGATTCTGAAGATGGTTTTTCAGCCAACAGGGAGGTTCGATTAGTCCCTCCTTTTGAAGAAGATCAGGTTGATCAGTATTTCCAACATTTTGAAAAGGTTGCTGTGAGTTCAAACTGGCCAAGGAAAGGATGGGCTCTTATGGTACAGAGTGTGATTAAAGGTAAAGCTCAAAAAGCTTATTCTGCTTTGTCTGCTGAGGATGCAGCTGATTATACCAAGGTAAAACAAGCTATTTTGAAGGCCTATGAATTGGTCCCTGAGGCTTATAGACAAAAATTCAGAGATTTGAGGAAATCTGCAGATCAGACTTATATGGAATTTGCCAATGGAAAGAGAATATGTTTTGAATGATGGTGCCTGGCTAAAAATGTAGATGGGGATTACAAGGCGTTACAGGTGAGACCATGTCTGTCCCTTCTCACAGGGTGATTTTAAAGTCAAAGTTCGTAGAAGGACCAGTCGAGATAGGGATAAGACCTAGTTTGCCAGTGGAAGGAGTTTCTTTGTTATTGGGAAATGACCTTGCAGATGGAGAAATTGTTCCTGTGGTACGGTTAACGACCAAACCAAGGATTGATGAGTCTGAGAATGATTCAGATGTTTACCCATCATGTGCGGTGACTCGAGCTAGAGCTAGAGAATTAGCCAAGACAGACAGTCCGGTGCAGTCTGATGTAGTTCCTTGTGACAGTCCTAAACAGGAAGAAAATTATGATGCCTTATCTGAGACTTTTCTGTCTTCACTGGAGGATCAACATCCTTATAGCGAGTCTGAATTTCAAGATTTGTCTTTGTCGAGGAAGGATTTTATGGTGGAACAGACAAAGGACCCTGAGTTGACAGAATTGAAAGAAAAAGCAATCTCATGTGCGGAGATTGAAAAAGTGCCAACTGGATACTATGTCAAAAATGGAGTGTTAATGAGGAAATGGAGACCTCCTCATGTTCCTGTTACTGAGGAATGGGAAGTTATTCATCAGGTTGTTGTTCCAAAAGTTTATAGGAATGAGATTTTAAACCTGGCCCACAGTATGCCTTTGGGTGGTCATTTTGGTGTGAATAAAACTTTACGGAAGATCTTGAAACAATTCTATTGGCCTGGTTTGAGAAAAGATGTGGTGATGTTTTGTCGAACCTGTCACACATGTCAGATGGTAGGTAAACCAAATCAAAAAACCCCTGTGGCTCCTTTGAAGCCAATTCCTGCTTTTGGGGAGCCCTTTTCGAAGGTGATTGTGGACTGTGTTGGTCCATTACCAAAGACCAAGACTGGAAATCAGTATTTGTTAACCATCATGTGTGCCACTTCTAGATTTCCAGAGGCAATACCCCTTAGAAATATTAAGGCCAAGACGGTGTCAAAGGCTCTTGTAAAATTTTTTACCTTGTTTGGTTTGCCAAAAGAAATCCAATCTGATCAAGGTAGTAATTTTATGTCAAAAATTTTTCAACAAATAGTCTATGAGCTGGGAGCAAAGCAGATTGTATCATCTGCATATCACCCAGAATCTCAAGGAGCTCTGGAGAGATTTCATTCTACTCTCAAAAATATGCTGAAGACTTATTGCTTTGAAAACACCAAGGATTGGGATGAAGGTATCCATTTACTTTTGTTTCCCGTTAGAGAATCAATCCAGGAGTCAATAGGATTTAGTCCGTTTGAGCTTGTATTTGGACATAGGGTGAGAGGACCTTTGGAGTTGTTAAGAGAGCAATGGGTTAATGAGGAAGTGCACTTGAGTCTGTTGGACTATGTCCAAAAATTTAAAACTCAGTTGGAGAGAGTCTGCCAGCTAGCGAGAGAAAATTTGAAAACCAGCCAGATAAGAATGAAGACATATTTTGATAAACGTGCTCGGCCTAGGACATTGCAATCTCGTTTTTCTGGACCCTATCTTATTGAATCTCGAGTGACTGATTTAACATATATAATCAAAACAACAGATAGACGCAAGAAAACACAACTCTGTCATGTAAACATGCTAAAACCTTATTATGAGAGGGATTCAGTTGTGGCCTTGGTGGATGATGTAAAGGTTGTTTCTAGAATGCCTGATGTTGATGTTGAGGAAGGCCAATTTAGACCAAATATTGTTCCATCGAAACTACAAAATATCCTGGAGAACCTTGAAACGAAGTTGGACCATTTACAAGTTTCACAAAAACAACAGATGAGAGAATTAATTTTAAAATTTAAAAATCTGTTCCCAGATGGTCCAAACAGAAC
This sequence comes from Pristis pectinata, assembly GCF_009764475.1. Taxonomy (NCBI): domain Eukaryota; kingdom Metazoa; phylum Chordata; class Chondrichthyes; order Rhinopristiformes; family Pristidae; genus Pristis; species Pristis pectinata. The sequence continues at coordinate 3,671,235 of NC_067421.1, read as the reverse complement.
ATCGATAATTACCCATGATGTTGATGTTGGGGATGCAAAACCAATCAAACAACACCCATATCGAATGAATGTGGAAAAAAGTAAACTTGTTGATCAGGAAATAAAATACATGTTGGAAAATGATATTATTAGAGTTCGCCCTGTGTTATTGTACCTAAACCTGATGGAACTGTTAGATTTTGCACAGATTACAGGAAAGTGAATGCTATAACAAAGTCAGATGCTTACCCTATTCCTAGGGTGGATGATTGCATAGACAGAGTGGGAAAGGAAACATTTCTTACAAAGATTGACCTATTAAAAGGGTACTGGTGTGTTCCATTAACAGATAGAGGAGGGGAGATTTCAGCCTTTGTAACCCCTTCTGGATTGTATGAATACAATGTTTTGCCATTTGGAATGAAAAATGCTCCAGCAACATTTCAAAGAATGATTAATTCAGTGATTCATGGGTTAAAACATACAGATGCCTACATTGACGACTTAGTGACTGGGAATGATACATGGGAGGATCACATCTCTGCGTTAGAAAGGTTGTTTGAAAGACTTTCCAAGGCTAACCTTACAGTTAACTTGGCTAAAAGTGAATTTGGCCATGCCACTGTGACGTATCTTGGTTATGTTGTAGGTCAAGGCAAGCAAGCTCCTGTTCAGGCAAAAGTTCAAGCAATATCTGAGTTCCCTATTCCCACAGGTACGAGGACTGTTAGAAGATTTTTGGGAATGGTTGGATATTATCGAAAATTTTGCAAAAGTTTTGCTGATATTGCTCTTCCCCTAACTAATCTTCTGAAGAAGGGAGTAAAGTTTGTTTGGACAGATTCTTGTCAAGAAGCATTTGAGAAGCTGAAAGCCATTTTATGCTACCATCCTGTGCTCAAAACACCTGACTTTGAAAAGCCATTTTCATTAGCAGTAGATGCCAGTGATGAAGCTGCAGGAGCTGTGTTGTTGCAGAAGGGTGACCTTGATGATATTGACCATCCTGTAGCTTACTTTTCAAAGAAATTTAATGAGCATCAAAAGAATTATTCCACTATAGAGAAAGAATTATTGTCGCTTGTTTTAGCCTTGCAACATTTCAGTGTATATGTTTGCACCGCTCAGAAACCATTGACTGTATATACAGATCATAACCCATTGGTGTTTCTGAGCCGTGTGAAAAACAAGAACAGAAGGCTGTTAAACTGGAGTTTAATTTTGCAAGAGTTTGATCTCATGATAACTCACATTAAAGGCAAAGATAATGTGATTGCTGATTGTCTTTCTCGATGTTAAATGGCAAACATGTGTCTGTACTAATCTGATAGTCTGTAGTTGTGTAGCATGATAATTATTAACATTACTAACTGTATGCGCGGTTAAAATTTTCTTGGGAAATTTTCTTTTTAGGTGGGAGGTGTTACGGACTCAGTAAAAGTCCCTTTAAGATGGAGAGTGTGTGTGTATGTGTGTGTGGGGCGTGCTTACGTCAATAGAAGATAAAGGACGTAATGACGTTGTTGAAGAAGTCAGAAGAAGGAGAGAGAGAGAGAAGGGAGAGAGACACCAGCCTGCTTGTTTTCTCTATCGATGGATGAGAAACAATAACTGTGTCTGCCACTGAAATCCATGTATGGAAGTTGGAAGTAATCCGGTGGAGTTCACTTTGTTGCTGACCTGTAGAAGGAAATAGGTATTTGTATGTGGACGACCACGGTTCGGATGCTTTTCGGGGTGAGGAAGTCACTACCGAGTGAACACTGGAGTGTCGTTTGTGGTCCATTGTGGAACATTTGGATTTCGTATGTACTCTCTCTATGTTTTTCTACATCTACATCTTATCTTCAGACAACGGTGGTTGTTGAAGAAGCCCTTGCTCATGTTTCACCTTATGGCTTGCGGAACTGAACTTTAAGAACCATTCCGGAACTGGGAGTTTTGGACTTTGTCACACACACACATGAAGAGTTTAGTTTTGGGGTTAACGTTCGAGGTTTAACATTTTTGAATTCTAACATACTAACATTTTTACTTTTATTTTACGTATTATCATAAGTAGTGATTAATAAAATAGTTTTAACACTAAATCATGCTCAGTGTGTTTCTTTTGTTGCTGGTTTGTGACATAGACAATAGGTGCGATGTCTGTCTCGGGATCTCTGTGGCTTGACCGAAACTCGCGGCGCCGCATTCATTAAGAGTGCGTGACAATATCTGTATAAATTTCTGTCTGCTCCTTTGTATGGGGAGAACTCGGGAAGCGACTTTTCACGAGTGCTGAAGAGACCTCACCTTAGCGGTGCACTGCTAATAAACGCGTTTTATCGAAGCGACCTCGTGGCACTGTGTTACTTTGCAGCGGAGAGAAGTGAGAACTTAATTTCGAGACGACAATTTGGCGAGCCAGCCTGGAGCCCAAGACGAGGTTTCGGAAGTGGCATGAGCGATCGACGGGGATAACGTGTCCCTGAGAAGGAAGGGCCCACAAGGTCCGACTCACCTTGATCCATCTCAGGGAGTCGGACACCTGATTGATCGCTTCGCTTGTCGAATATCCTCTGACGGACTCCTCGCGAACCTCTCCGAGTGGCACAGGTAAGAGTGGTTCGAATCTCTAGTTTAGTTAATTTCGTGTTCGGGGTTCAAGTTCCCAGTTAAGGTAATTTTAGGTTCAGGGATCGAGTACCCAGTTTCGTTAGTTTTGCGTTTAGTGTTCGGGTCCCCAGTTTCGGGTTTGGGGTTCGAGTCCCCAGGTTTGGGTTTAAAGTTTGTGAATTTCAAGGTTTTGAGCTCTATGTTTTGAGATCAGTTCTCCGGTACTACCACCCTGCCTTAGACCGGTTCTCATGAGCGTAAATCCCCCACGGAAAGGTTAGGAACCTGAAATAGGTGGAGGAAAGCGACCAATCTTATAGATAATTGCAGCGATTTGTACCGTAGGATTGGGAAGAAAACAAAATGGGACAAATTCTCAATAACTCTGGGTCCAGTATCCCACTATCTAAGTTATGTAAAGACGATCCGAAGAATGAGAGTAACTTCCGTAAATTATCGGCGTGCTTCAATAAAAAATTGGGAAATGAAATATGGCCATTGGAGGTAACTTGAGATGTGGATAACTGCCCGAAAGCAGAAAGGACGATTTGGGAGCGCAATACGGGTGAAAAATGGAAAATATTAATGTCTGCTTGGAGAAAAACAGCCGAAGACCTAACAAATAAATCTAAACAGAATAGTTGGGAACATAATGCGCGCAGAAGAGGAATTAGTGTGTGTGATGAAAAGGGAAATCCTGAGAGTTGGGAAGTCCTGAAATCTCAGTGCGGAGACCACGATGCTGAGAGGAACAGAAGGGAGAGAGAAGGGGTAGATCAGGAGAATAAGATATCCTCAAGGAGGAGGTTACCGAATACCTAGAGGCGCAAGGCAAGATTGGACCTAGTCAACATGGTTTTGTGAAGGGGAGGTCCTGTCTGACCAACCTATTGGAGTTTTTTGAAGAAATCACAGGTAGGGTGGATAAGGGAGAGGCGGTAGACGTTGTGTATTTAGACTTTCAAAAGACCTTCGATAAGGTGCCTCACAAGAGACTGATTAATAAGATGAGAGGTCATGGAATTATGGGTAGGGTAGCAAATGGGTGAAGCATTGGCTGGTTGGCAGGAAGCAAAGGGTGGAAATAAAAGGATCTCGTTCTGGTTGGTTACTGGTTACTAGTGGTGTGCCGCAGGGGTCGGTGTTGTGGCCGCTCCTTTTTACCTTGTACATCAATGATTTGGATGATGGAATAAATGGTTGTGTGGCTAAGTTTGCGGATGACACCAAGATAAGTGGAGGAGTAGGGAGCATAGAGGAAATAGAAAGGATGCAGAGGGACCTAGACAGTTTAGGAGAATGGGCAAGGAAATGGCAGATGAGATTCAATGTTGAGAAATGTGCAGTTGTACACTTTGGAAGCAGAAATAAGCGGGTAGATTATTATCTAGAAGGAGAGAAGATTGATAGTACGGTAGTACAAAGGGACTTGGGGGTACTCGTACAGGATACCTTAAAAGTTAACCACCAGGTTGGATCGGTGGTTAAGAAAGCGAATGCTATGTTGGCATTCATCTCGAGAGGTATAGTGTATAAAAGTAAGGAAGTGTTGATGAGGCTCTACGGGGCACTAGTGAGGCCTCATTTGGAATACTGTGCGCAGTTTTGGGCCCCACATCTTAGGAAGGATGTGCTGACGTTGGAGAGGGTTCAGAGGAGATTTACGAGAATGATTCCGGGAATGAAAGGGCTTAAGTATGATGAGCGTTTGTCGGCTCTTGGACTGTACTTACTTGAGTACAGAAGGATGAGGGGGTACCTCGTAGCGACATTTAAAATGTTGACAGGTAAGGATAGAGTAGATGTGGCTAGGTTGTTACCCTTGGTGGGCGAGTCCAGGACCAGAGGGCACAATCTTAGAATTAGAGGGTACAGTTTCAAGACAGAGATGAGGAGAAATTTCTTTACCCAGAGGGTGGTGAAATTGTGGAATTCCTTGCCACGCACAGCAGTGGAGGCCAGATCAGTGAGGGTGTTCAAGGAGGAGATAGACAGATATCTAAATAGTCAGGGTATCAAGGGATATGGGGATAAGGCTGGAAAATGGGATTAGAATAGTTTTTTTTCTTTTTTTCCCACCCCATTTCTTTCTCCCTTTTCCTTGGAGCAGAATCGATGGGCCGAATGGCCTGCTTCTGCTCCCTTGTCTTGTGATCTTGTGATCTTGTAAACGTAGGAATAACAATAAAAGAAATAAGGATAAAGTGGAGATACCTCCCGACATGTCTAGCGTGCCCCTATCGTTCCAAAGTAATGATACGGACGAAAATGAGGAGGATAGGATAGTCGGACCCACAGCCCCTACCCCCCCCCCCCGTTTCACTGCCGCCCCCATATAATGCAACTACTCCGCAAACCATTCCGCCCTCACCACCAAAGACTGCTTGCCAGGTCCCGTCCCAAGGACAAATCCATGACCCTATTGCGTGCCGAACCAGGAATCAGCTAAGAGGGAGAGAGCCCGCATACGAATGGCTCTAAGGCCACAGACAAGCGACGGAACTTTTAGGTCGGGGACAGACGTTTAATATATTCACAGACAGACACAGATTATAACTCCGATTCTACCCTGATTATGACGACCCTAAAGATCCCGGCCCACCACCTGTGTTGAATAAGGTAAAGGAAGCCAAGGTTAAAAAACAATTCCCCAACAGAAGTGTTCCCAATCCCGATCCAACCCAAGCAAGCGCTAATCCTACGATCCAAATCTACACCCTGAGGAAGCCTCAGGAGATGTGACTAGTCATGAGTCAGGCGCCCAACCGTAAAATCAATCCGGAGGATTTCATAGATTACGTGAAGGGAACAATTCAGATGTACCAAGCCATCCCCCAAGACCTTTTCAGTTTTGCTGCATGACCCTTCCAACTAATGAGGCGGAAAGGTGGAAAGAACACCTGGGAAACTATGCGGACTGGACAGCCTTTCAGGCCGCCGTCCGGCCTCAGGACCAGGTAACCACCATTAGAACTGCCCTTCGCAAAACCCTCCAACAGCCAATTGACATAACTGAGGTTTTAGAATGCCGACCGAAACAGGGTGAGGACGGCCCAGATTTTTGGGACCAGTTCTGCTCAATTTACCGTACCTATGCGGGTGACGATGCCGACAACAAAGGCAATGCCTCCCCCCATTTTAACGCCCTCCTATTACGATGTATTCCTGAGGGAGTGGCGTCAGCTATCCGCACTAATAACACGAATTGGCCTGACCATACACAACAAGTCATGAGGAGAACATCAGTCCACTTCTGGAGTAACGGTTGCTATTCGGAAGCCACAAAAGTAAAACAGGAAATGGTACAGAGACCCCCTCGGCCCCGACCTCCCTGCTTCTGTAATATGGGATATCAAATGGAATGGCAGTTTTGCGTTCCAGGAGGCGTTGACCGGCCTGGTAAAGGATAGCTGCTGTTCCCAAACGACGCAAGAGCCCCATCGTACGGGACCTCTTGTGAGCCACCACCACCCTCTGGTAATTACTCAGGACCCAGTGGACCTCGACAACCTGCACCGGCGATCTATCTTTGTGGCGCACCTGACCATTGGCGGCGGGACTGCCCCCACTACCACCATCGGCAGACTTGACCCCCCGGCGTCAGTTACATTGAGCGAGCTGGAGGGACAGGAAAGATCCCACCCCTTAACTGAACGTTTACAAGTGAAGTTGGGAGATCGTTAATGTCTGATCCAATTCGCAGTAACCCCAAACCAGGAGAGACCTGCTCTGCTCCCTCTGACTCAAAATACAACGCCTGGATGAAGGAATTACCATTACAGGCCCTAAACCCCATGGGGTCCTCTGGATTCACCAGCCTCCACAGTGGTGGACGGTGGACTTCACGAACGGAAATTTTGACCCATGCTGGAAAATCCCTGATCGCCACGTGACGCTAGCTTATGACCCCACAGGGTCTCAAGAGAGCCATAAGGGTTGTATGCTCTCTTCCTGATTAGCATGGTGACTGTCACTATTTTAAGGGAAGTAGTGGGTAAGGAGCGGGCAGAACGTTTAGTTGAAGTGCCTAATGAATTGTGGAAACAATCAGGCTTGATGTCACCTCACATTACCCTGTCAGTTAATGAGGGTCATAAACCGAAGGAGCTGGGATTCCCCGCCCACTGGCTTGAGGCACAGGCAGAAACATGCCTTTACCGGGTTCCCCAGACTCTTCCAGAAGGGACCCTGACTTATTACCTCACCCCTTTCTCGGTGACAGGCTGTTCACGCCACCATCATACCCACCGACTCCCTTCAGATGAGTCAACCCCCGATTTATGGGTCGCGTCGAAAGCTGAGGTAGGATTCACCCCAGTGACCCCGGTCCAAATCCCAGTAAGACCGGGAGCACAACTGCCTTCCGCCCCACAGTACCCCTTTTCGAAGAGAGGCAGTTGACGGAATAGCCCATTTAGTAGATTCATTCTGCAAACAGGGCATTCTGATTCCTTGCCAATCACCTTGAAACACCGCCATTTTACCCGTCTCCAAACCCGGACGGATGGAATGACGCCTTGTACAAGATCTGATTAAGGTCAATGAGATAGTGGAACCACTACATCTCGTGGTCCCGAACCCAGCCACCATTCTCAGCAGCATCCCTGCCGATTCCTGAATTTTTACTATTCTGGACCTGCAGCGTGCTTTTTTTGCAATTCCCCTATCTCCCGACTCGCAGTACCTGTTTGCTTTCACCTTCCAAGTTCAGCAATCCACCTGGACGTGCGTCCCGCAAGATTTTATACACTCTCCGACTATTTTTCCCAAGTTTTGCATAAACAACTCCAAGGGTTGCAACTTTCTGACAAATCCACCGTTGTCCCGTATGTCGATGACCTTTTATTGGCAAGCCCCCGGATCCCGTCAACATCGCGGACACCAATCAACTACTTAAAACACTCCATTCTTGGGGATATGGAACACCTCCACTGAAAGTAAAACGAACCGAGCTTCAGGTGAAATTTCTGGGCACCCTCTGAAGTACTACTGAGCGGCGGCTCACTCCTGAACGTGTTGCACCCATCATTGTTACCCCACCGCCCGCTAACCCGAAGGGTATGCGCGCCTTCCTAGGTTTAGTATATTTCTGCAGGCAATGGCTACTTAACCTGACTGTCCTTACTAATCACCTGACACCCCTGGCTTCAAGCCAGTCCGTGGGACCTTTTGAACAAAAGGAGGCCTTTTGAACAAAAGGAGGCCTTTAACAAGCTCAAGGAGGCCCTTGCCATCGCCGCGGCCCGAGACGCACTCCATATGACCGCGCATCTCCGCTTTTTGTGAATGTTCTGGCGGACTGCGCTGCAGCCGACCTTAATCAAACCCATAGGGATACAAAAAGACCGGTGGCATATTACTCCACTCGGCTGGTCTCAGGTTCCAAGGTGCTCCCGCCGTGCTCACAGAAGCTTCCAGCCATCTATTCCCTTGTAACAGCACCCTCCAATATAATCCTGCAACAGACAGTAGTTGTTTATTCCTCCCATACCGTAACGGCACTCCTGAGGCAAAACCGAACCCCGGTCCGCTTAAACAGATATGAGGTAGAGCTCCTGAATAACCCACTCCTCACTTTTGCCTGCTGCACCACCATTAACTTGCCACCTTTCTAGAGGCCCCACTGGAGGATCTTGCAGATCCACTACATGACTGTTTAATGAGTAACCACTTTTTGACTGCGCCCCGTCCGAACCTTCCAGTCATCAGACTTAAACCTGTATGTCGACAGTAGTTCCTCCGTTTATGAACAGGGAACCCGCCTTTGCGGCAACGCCAAAGTAAACGACTCCCATGTTGTGGAGTCTGCATCTTTGCAACTCCCAGTCTCTGCCCAAAATGCAGAATTCTTTGCCCTGACCAGAGCTTGTATTTTAGCCAAGGACAAAGTCGCCAACATCTTCACTGATTCCCGCAATGCTTTTGGAGTTGTCGGGGGCAGTCAGAGAGCGCAGTAGTCAGAGCGTGACGAATAACTGTCTGTCCGACTGTCACAACTTTTCTTTGCAAATGAAAGTTTAACGTCTTGAGTAATCTTCTGCTTACTCGAGGGCATTTTTATACCTTTTTTCTTAGCTTAATTACATTGCTGCAATCCATCATGTTCTCTCTTATCTTCAGAGTTTCATCCTTTACCATTTGCCTGCTTTCACAAGTGTCTCCTAGCTCACAACCATTTGTTTTTTGCCACAGTCATTTCCTGACTCAATTGCAGGGTGCCCCAATTATTTGTGGGCATTGGGAGTCCTGGTACTAGGCTACAGAATTATCAGTTATAAGTAATACTGCATCTGTGTCAGCTTTCTTTGCACCTCCTCCTGCTGCTCAATCAGCTTTTGTCTGTCTTTTCGGTATTTCTCGACTGTGTGGACAACGTGGTCCCTAAATTCTTGGCGGGACATTGACGTCAGCCCTACCACCTCCTCGAGTCTGGACTAGACTTGGAGGGTTGGGGGTGAGCATTGCATCTACAATAGCAGTCCGAAGCAATGTGGTCATCAACTGGTTGCCCTCCACCTCTTGCTCTGTTTCCATTCTCCACTTTTCCAACTGGTTTTCTAAGTATGCTGCCGGGTTTTCAGTCTCTCCCAGTGGATCCCCTTTTAAAGATTTGGGGTCCACTTTAGGTGGATAGCAGTCTCTGAGGGCCCTCCATACCCTTTGCCTCACTCGGTCAAAACCACTTCCATCAACATTTGGGTTGTCTGCCACATTCGTTAAGCCAGCTGAAATCATCAGTTCTCTGATTTTCGAGGTTCCCACCACCTTTACCAGTAGTGCCTTCAAGTCACCCATTGCCAGTAAACGTCCTGTGGTCTCGTCCTCAAAGGCTCTAATCCATTTACCCGCTCCCTCGTATATACTGGGTAATTTATTTATCAGCACTTCCAGGTCCTGAGTTCCCCAAGGAATGTACTGTTTCTGTCCTGCTCCTTTCACTAACAGTGGATACACTCCGCTTCCTCCCTCCGGGCACTGGCTTATTGATCCACTGTCCAATTCCTCATCAGTCTCTGATCCTGATTCTATCTCTATTTTCTGCTACCCCGATTCTGTCGGGGTTTCTTTTCTCCCTTGGCCTCCTGTTTTTTCCTGTCCCCTTTTCGTACGTAGCTCAGCGTACTTTTTATACGTCCGGAATTCCTCGAACTCCCTACGTTCTCTGTCCTCCCGCAATTTCCTACTCTCTTCCTGTAGTTCTAACCTTTGCTTGTCCATTTCCTCCTTTGCTGCTGCAACATTCCCTTTTCTTCCTCCCTTCTCTCTCTCTGATTTCCGTTATTTGCCACTGATCATCATAAAATTCTACTTCCTCTTGTACCCCCACCATTCCTTTCATTATTGGGCGCTATTTTGGATTCCCTTGGTCTGGATAGGGAGGGGGATTTTTTACCTCTTTTAAGTCCGGAAATAAAGTCGACTTTCTCTCCTACCCTGTTATGGGAAGCTGTCTGTCTGGTTTCCTTGCACACTCTAATGACGCCTGATATGCTTTTCTCAACTTTTCTCCTTCCGTCCTTAAATGTTTTAGTATCTCTGCCTCCTGCTCCCTCTTCTGGTTCCTTTTTTCAGATTTGTCTTTTGGTTTGTAGTTTTTTATTAACCCCTCTTTTGGCCATTTCGTAACTAGATCTTTAGTTCTCATTTCCCATTTTTCCGAAATTTTTGTGATATCACTTCTAGATACTGGAAATTTTTTACTTAATATTTCAACCGCAGTTCCTTTTCCCGTCATGTTGTTTTACATGGTGTTTCTCAGAATCTGACAACTCACTTGTTAGCGCTATTGTTTCCTATACTACTTCTACACCTAACTCTATAATTTTACTACACAATTTGCCGGCTTTTGTATTATTTAATCTTATCCAATATATCAAAAATTCTTACCTCTTCTGTCCGTGCAGGCCCCTTCCTAGGGCAGTATCCGCAGAACTTTCCTTTACACCTCCTCCGTTCAGACCCTCGTCTCCTGCGAGGCGGTATCCACGAGGACTTTCTGCCCTGCCTGTTCAGAGCCTCGTCTCCTGCGAGGCGGTATCCACGGGGACTTTCTGCCCTGTCCGTTCAGACCCTCGTCTCCTGTGAGGAGGTAGCCACAGGGACTTACAAACACCACGTGGAATTTTACTTTAATCAATTTCTATTCTACTCGCCCCACTGCGCAGTTTTCTTGATCAATCCTCCGAGTCTCCTTTAATTTAAATTTATTCCAGATTCTTTGGATTGGAAAGACCCTTTGACAATCGTTTAACACTTCTGCATCCGGAGACCTCCCACACCCTACAGAGTTTTGGTCCGAATTAACAGCGAAAGCGCTTATCTTTTTCTGGGTCGTCACCCTTTACTCTGCTGGTCTCGTGGGGGTCCCCTAGGGACTAGGAAGTGTCCTTGATTTTTCGTTCTTTTCTTATGGATCTCTTTCCGATCCTATTTGTGACGCCAAATTTGTCGTGGTTACCCGGAATAGATAGATGACCAGGAGAAGCAGAAGATTACTCAAGAAGTTAAACTTTTATTTGCAAAGAAAAGTTGTGACAGTCAGAGAGTCAGTCACTAGTCACGCTCTGACTACTGCCCTCTCTGACCGCCCCCGAGCAAAGCTCGATGGCCTTTTTTATACTTTTTATCTTAGTTTATTTACATTGTTACAATCCATCACGTTCTCTCTTCTCTTCACAGTTTCATCCTTTACTATTTGCCTCCTTTCGCAATTGTCTCCTAGCTCACAAATATTTGCCTTTTGCCGCAGTCATTTCCTGACTCAATCGCAGGGTGCCCCAATTATTTATGGGTATTGGGGGTATTGGTACTAGGCTACAGAACTATAACTCAGTCACAGGGTGCCCCAATTATTTATGGGCATTGGGAGTCCTGGTACTAGGCTGCAGAGTTATCAGTTATAAAACAATACTAGGCTAATGCGCTAAAAGGCTAATGGTTATAAAACATTACGCTGTGCCTCTATAACCTATGACCTCTGAGACTTGCTAGCATCTGGATTATCAGTTAAAAAAAATCTATCACATTCAGAACTGCTGCAGAATCATTAGTCGCACGAACCCTAACGACCCTTAGCTACACAATAGATCAACAGTGTCTTCCGAGGAATGTGCTAACCAAGGCTTAGTGAACTACACTAAATCAGAAGTGTCTCTCTAAGAATGGGCTAACTATTTATTTAATGAGCCATATGCTTCCCGCACTAAGAGTTTCCCGCGCTTGAGCTGAAGAAGAAGGAGGCCCAGCGGCCATCTTAAGGAGATCAGCAGCCATCTTAAGCATAGAGCAAATTATGAATAAAAAAGTATAGCCTTTACTTTCTATATATTCTATAATACATGCAATAACTTAGGTTTCATCTTGACCTTATCCACCAAAGCTATGACATGTCCCCTCTTTGCCCTCCTGACTGCTCTCTCGTGTACTCCGACGCTTCTTGTACCCCTGAAGGGATTCGCTGCATCCCAGCTCGCTCCAGCTGAGAAAAACCTCATTCATTTTTCCTGAGCATTCTCAATACGCCTCGTCGACTGTTGGTCCATAATTCTGCCGGCCTTACGTTTCACTCAAACAGGAATTGTTAGTTTGATTTCTTCGTCTGTATCTGTTATCCGCCTGTAATATTACCTTGTTTATTTTCCTTCTGGGACTGGAGCACATGCCTAGCCTCACCGACTGGACTTGCTTGCTGCTCTGAATTTGCTACTCTACTTTCTTTTGTCTGGGATATTTCGTCAATGTTCTTACCCTCTAACTGCTCACAACCACTCATTGACGACATAACCTTGATTACAGCCGATCCCTGATGTCAAATTTCAGATGTGGAGTCTCTGCCCGAAATGTCATCCATCCTTTGACCTCCACAGATGCTGCTGCTTGACCCGCTGGGTTCCTCCATCTTCCTTGGTCGCATTTTCTGTTCTGTCTACGGATGTCCGGTCCGTGAGATGGACAATTTTTCTCTTGCGGCAGATCCGGCTGATCAGCCGAGGATTTCCAGTTATTTCCGTGTTTGTCACTGTGTAAACTGTGACGGACAGCGCGATGTTGGTCCGCGGAGCTTCAGTGGGTGAGTCACACCGGTGTCAGAGGGTTTGACTGTGCAGGAAGCGCACAGATCAAGTGTGAAGCCGTGATCGTATAGTGGTCAGTACTCTGCGTTGTGGTCGCAGCAATCTCGGTTCGAATCCGAGTCACGGCAGATCGTCGTTTATACATTTGGCATTCAACGCTCTCCTTTTGCTGAATTTCCGGCCGCCGCTTCTCCCAGGGTGTTGATTTTTGCTCTGTCACCACCGGTTTTCCCCTCGATACATGAAGTCAGTCGATACATTTCGAGCTGAATCTTCCAGAGAGATCAGCAGAGACGAGAATGTAAATAGGCTCTCTGGGTATTTATAATCAATAAACCAACACGGATCGCAGCCCGGGACCGTGGAGTGCATGAGGAAGAACTAGCCGACTGCCTCAGCAAAATCGCAGGATCTCCGTTCTCTGATCCAGCCCCTGTGGGCGGAGAGCTGCCCTTCCACGCACTAGCCGTGCCTGGGAACCGCCTGCTTCTGACGTTCTTTGTTGAACGGCCAATGTCGGTGCCGCTCACACACTAACTCGGGACCCGTCTCCGCACATATTGTCTTCGTTAAACTTTTTTGTTGATGAGTCAGTGCCGATTGGTAATTCATTTCTCATTCTATTCCCATTTATAAATCAATCTGTTCCTCACCATTGCAGATGTAAAGGGCTCAGTCCTACGGACTGTGAACCCACTCGGACTGAACTGGGCCAAAATATCCCAAAGTGGACGTTAATGGGGATGTGTAAAGTCAAAGATCGTGGCCGAAATTGAAGACGAATGGCATTGTCAGTCGCAGTTCTGGGTAAAAGACAAAACCTAATATTTATTTATTTAGTTATCCGTCTGTCTCATTCTTTCTCTCTCTGTTACTAAGTGCAGGTATCCATACCCAGGCAACTCACCAACTTCCGGTAACCAACAAACGTACAGTTATTATCCGGAATCGCTCAGTTTCTTGAGGTGCCGGCATGTCTTTGATTCCTGGTCTGTCGCTGGATCCCGGTTGTTCCCACACCTCCAAACTCCACACATCTCCTGTGAGCGCTGGACCCAGTGCTGGTCAGTCAGTCCTCAGAACTGCATGTATTGTTCACTGACCAGTAACTGGGTAATCCCCCATCCGCCCCCCAGTTCCAGGCGGCATCAGCTACCACATCCACCCCTCGCCCACCCATCGCCATTTCATACGGAAACGCAGATATAATCATTGCCTCGGTTTTGAATGTATCCGCATATTTTGTGGGACAATACTGATGCTTAATCTGAACAAGAGACGCAAAGGGAAGCGGATTTAAAAAGTGTGTGAGGGATAGAGATGGGAATTGATCGAGCGAGAGAGGAGCGGAGGGTAGATAGCGAGATGGGACTATGCTTGTGAGAGAAAGACTGGAAGGTGATAATAAGCAGAATCAATTGGATCACGGCAGGTCGTTCGACCGTCGAGCTCGCTCCTACATTCAACAATGTTTGGTGGATTTCAAGACAATTTTATCTCTTTTCTCTTGTTCCCTGATTCCTTCAGTTACCAAAGTTTGGACTCTCTCTCAGTCAAATTCAGCCATGAACCGTGTCTTCACAGCTATCGCATGAGAGAACTAATTAGAATGGAGATATTTCTCCTTCCTTCAGTTCTAAATAACCGTCTCATTCAGAAAATGAGAGAATAGAGCAGAGAGCTGGAGACAGAGGAGGAGGGAAGGAGTTTATGTAAACATGGCGAGATAGAGAGAGAGAGAGAGAGAGAGAGAGAGAGAGAGAGAGAGAGAGAGTGCGCAAACATTATGAGAGTAATTTGGATAAACCGGATTTGGTTTAACTGAATCAAGTGTTCCTGACTTCAGAGCAAAATCTGTTGGCCACTGTTTTCAAGGCGAATGAGAACGCCAACAAGACGCAATCGTCTCACTACCTGGATCAGGATCCAAAATCGTCCCTGCCCAGGATCGAACTGGGGACCTTTCGCGTGTGAGGCGAACGTGAGAACCGCTACACTACAGAAACTACGTCGACGTAAGGCACCATTTTACACAGAAAACGGAATCCGCAGGCCTTTGACAAAGAACAGATGGAGGGAGTTCAGTGAAGCCGTTCCGTTCTGAGAGGAAGCAGAAGCTGGGGAAAGCTTTCAAAGTATTTCCACCGGTGTCGGCCAGTGACTGTCAGACCAACATATTTGGAGTCACACCACCGAATCCGGCGTCAAAGTTGACGGTGTCATGAAGGAGAAGATCAGAGCAGTGCCGCGCTCACTGCATATTCTCAGCTTGAGGTGGGAGTCAGTTTAAACACAGGAGGCCGGCGGCTGCAGTTCTGGAAGACGGGTCCGTTAAATATAAACTGCCGGCACCTTGTAAAACAGAGCTCCGAGTATCAGCGTAAATGATGTGGAGCGATTGTTTGAAGGTAGATGCTGGAAAACTCAAAATGACGTTCCTTCCGTTTTCACCAGCTCACAAATCTCAAAGCAGCCGGAGTATCGAAGTCGAAAGTTTTGAAGCTCACGGAACAGACTGCACAACTGAAGTGCAAAAGCAGTGTTCATTTGGGAAATTCTTACCGAGGAACATGAGATTTTGAGAGCTCCGGCTAATCAGAAGGGCAGGGCTGTCGAAGGGACGGACTGGAGGGAACAAGGACAACTCTGGGGACTGTGGCTGCCCTGTGAACAGTAACTGTCACGTGATTGTGACGTAACCCTTCTTTCTGTTGTATACCGATGTATATCTCTCAAACGTGGGTATAATCAATGATCGGAGTTACAGCCAAGCTGCTGCTGTGGGATCATGCTGTGCATCATTTGGCACCTGCGTTTCGCACATTAGAACAGTGACTGTTCATGGTTGTGAGGGGCTTTACAATCTGATGTGAAAAAAGGAGCTGGCACACTCTGATCTATTCCTTTCTCCAAGCTCTCAGTCTCTCCGTGTCTCTTGCACCACTCATTGACTACAATTCCCAGAGTTCAACAGCTGCCGATCATTGTTCCTGCGCACCATCCATCCCTGGAGTGAAGGAAGCGGAGATTTGTGTTCACTATTTTCAGTTGCCTCTGCACCGTGGGGAGAAAAGCGGGGCATTGGAGCCGACTGTATCCTCGCCTAGGAACGCGGGGAGCAGCAGACCCCCTCCCACCGCACCAGGGTCTTTCCTCCCGTCTCCACCGCCGGAGCGCCGCCGCTGCGGCTCCCGATCGGAAAGTTCCGGTCTGCTCAACGGCCGTCACCCAGAGCAACCGTCTATCCACTAACGTCATAAATAAAGCTCCCCTTCCCCTGGGCCGGTCGGCTGCTGGGACATGCGCACTGATTCGGCTGAAGGAAAACGCGGCAGTGAGATTCTCACGTTTTGCTGGAGCGGCGCACAAAGACTCAAATAAACAGGGAGCCAGCGGATGGAGTGGAGCGCATCGCAGAGGTGGAGGTAAACTGAGAGGGTGAGGCCGGCACCCACAGAGGCAGATGCAGGTGACGGCTTAAATTCATACTTCTCCTCTGCATTCACTTTGGAGAAACACAATTCACCTGAACTACTCCGTGAAGGGGCGGTGAAGTTCCACGACAAATTACCATCAAACGGCGGAGGTGTTTGATGACACGGCAGGTTCTTGCATAGACAGACAAACTTGCACAGGCGGGCAGAACAGAGAGTGGGGTAGGCAGAAAGGGACGGTCAGATACATGATTAGACAGGAGCACGGACACAGACAGAGAAGCAGGTGCACCTACAGCAATGAGTTCGGATGTTGATGACACTTTCTTGTGAATGCTGCTGTTGTGATGTTCTGTGCTTGTGATGCTGCTACAAGTAAATTTTTCATTGCACCTGTGCGCACATGTATTTGTGCACTGGCGCATGTGATAACAAACTCAACATTGAGTTTGAAAATTAATTTGAACTGAACCCCTGCCATAGAACAATACAGGGGAGTAAGTGAAATGGGATGGGCGGACTTTGTATGTGATAGACAGTGAAGAACAGAGGGGTGAAGAACCTTATGACAGAGAGATGAACACATTGAGACGAAGTCGGCAGGCGAAGATGCAGGAACACACACACACACATAAGCAGGAGCACTCACGGACAGAGACATGGGCATTCGCAGACAGAGGCAGGAACAATCAAAGTCAGAGGCATGGTCATTCACAGACAGAAGCAGGAACATTCAAGGACAGAGGCATGGTCATTCACAGACAGAGGCAGGGACACTTACAGACAGAGGCAGGGACACTCACAGACAGAGGCACCGACACATTTAGCAACTTGCATTGACAGAGGAAATCATGCACAAAAGGGGAGAGAGAGAGAGAGAGAGAGAGAGAGAGAGAGAGAGAGGGAGAGAGAGAACACGAAAGGCAGGCAGACATCGGCATACAAAATTTGAGGGACAAGTATCCACAGATCAGGGGAAAGACAAACAGACCACAGACAGAAGATCGTCCACTTACACACAAATGGACAGAAAAAATACAAACCATGGCAGTCATAACTAATTCCGAAGCTGGCACTCTAAATGTCAAGTGGTGGAGCACATCCCTGCATGGTCAAGGCCACAGAGAAACATTCAGGAATATTCAGGAGCTGCAGGTGCAAACACAGTCAGAGGCAGTCAGAACTCCAGACATAAACAGGTACAGCCCAAGGGAGAGGAGGAACAGTGACTGACAGAGACAGGGACACCCACTGACAAAAACAGGAACACTCAATGACAGAGACAGGACCACTGAATGACAGAAGCAGAAACACTCAGTGACAGAGGCAGGGACGCCACCAGACAGAGGCACGGACAAATGGATAGAGGCAGGAGCACTCTGATACATTCAGGAACATGAAATTACAAATAAAATCATGCACAGGCAGGAGAATGGGAGAGAGAGAAAGAAAGGCAGGAGCCACGTAGAGAGTGGCAGGTACACTCACACACAGATAGACATAATTACAAACCATGGCAGTCACAGACAAACTCAGAGGGTGGCACTTACAATTTCAGAGGTGAAGCATATCAAGGAATACATTCAGGAATATTCAGGCAGCTGCAGATGCAGACACAGCAGAGATCCTCACATGGACAGGCACTCCACAAGAGAGGGGCATTAGCATTCAATGACCACGACAGGAACAGTCAAACACTGAGGCAGGTCACTGCAGAAGCGGAGACCGGCACACAAGCAGACACTGGCAGTTTGGTGCATTCAGAGATATCCACGTCCAGACAGAGAGCGCAGAAAAACTCAGAGAGGCGGGTGTAGTAGGAGAGTCAGAGGGGGAGAGGCAGAAACTACTTACTGAGACACAGCTGTACACGTGGATACAACCACAGACACAGTTACACATGCATAATCTCAGACACAGGTCCACACACGCACAATCACAGACACAGGTGCACCCAGAAGGAAAGGAAGGCAGAGCCTCAAACAAAGAAACATTCTCACCTACAGACTGGCAAACTTACGGAGGCAGGTACAGTCACAGACTGCCCACACAGGGAAAGAAAGGTAGGACGACCCACAAAGGCAGGAATGCAGAAAGACAGACAGAAACAGGAACAAATACAGACAGATGCAGGAACATTCATCGACAAAGGCAAATAAAACTGGCAAAAGAAGCAGGGGCATGAATGGACAGAGGCAGGTGATCACTTCAGTGAATACTTCTCAGCTGTGTTCACTGTGAAGGATGTTGTAGTTGGAGAATCCAGGGAAGGGGGAAGTGGAATTCTTGCATAATTTACTGCCACAAAGGAGGAGGCATCATATATTCCAGAGGGATTAAAGGTGGATAAATATCCCAGGCTTGATGAGATGGATCCAAGGTTGCTGTGGGAGATATGGGAAGAGATTGCCAGGATCTGACAGAAATGATCATATTATCTCTGAATAAGTGCCACATCACTGGAGGACATCAAATGCGGTGCCTTTATTCAACAAGGGTAGCAGGAATAAACCAGGTCATTACAAGCCGCTGAGTTTTACATCAGTGGTGAGAAAGGAATTGGATTTTCTTTGATGGGCAGGCTTAACTTACACCTGTACAGGTCGTAATGCACCGGGAGAGTCAGCAAGGTTTTGATTAGGTGAAACCCTGTGTGACTAATTTGCTTAATTTTTGAAGAGTCAACCAGCTGTGTTGATGAGGACAATGTGGTTCCTCTACTCTGCAAGAACTTTATTAGGTCTGACATGGGAGAATAGTTTAAAAGTTAAGGAGGGGGCATGGGATGCAGGGTAACTAGTCAAATTTCATTCAAAGCAGACCTGGTGAATGTTGGCAGAAGGCGAGGACTGTGTGCTGAGTGGAAATGTGTTTTCCATGTTTTAACACAGGAATCTGTGCTGAGCCGCTTGATGCCTATGACAGACAGTTATGACCTGGCTGGAATGATTAAGTTCACAAATGACATGAAAGTTGGTGGTGTTTTCAGTGACGGAAACCTTCACCAACAGAACAATATTGGCCAGTTATGTATGATGGACAGAGCAGTGACCGGTGGAATTTATTCCTCAAACAGATGGGGCGGTGCATTTGGAAGAAAGAAAAGTCTCGGATGCACAAGTTAATGGTGGGGCATTACAGAGCACTGACGAACAGAGCCAGTCGGTGTACATGTCCATTTATCCCTGGGGACAGCAGCAGAAGTGGTTAAATAAATTGCCTTCATTGGCCAATGCATCAAGTACAATTGAGACACAAGGAAGTACAGATGGTGGAATCTTGAGCAAAACACAAACTGCTGTCGAATGTTTGGGGTCGAGAACCTGCATCAGGATCTTTGTGTGAATGCAGGGTCTTGACCCGAAACATAAAACATCCCATTGTCTCCACCAAGCTCCTTCGCCCACGGAGCTCCTCTCGCAGTTTGTATTATGCTCAGTAAAACAAAAGAACTGGGATGTCAGAGGCAGGGGTCAGGAACAATCACAGGGAGGGGGTACTAACATTCAGAGGGAGGGTGCAGCAACACACACAGGCAGGGGACAGGAACAATCAAAGGGAGGAGACAGGAGCACTCAGAGGGAGAGAGCAAGGACACATAGGGAACGGGCAGCGGCTCGCTTAGGGAGGGTGCAGGAACACTCACAGGAGTGGGAAGAAACACTCACAAGGAGGGGCAGGAACACTCAAAGGGCGTGCAGAGGAACACTCAAATGAGGGTGTAGGAACACTCACAGAATGAGGGCAGGTAAACTCACAGGGAAGGGACAATAATTATCACAAGGAGGGTCCAGGAACACTCACTGTGAGGAGCAGGAGCACTCACAGGGTGTGGGCAGGTACACTGAGAGTGAAGGAGCAGGGACACACAGGGGAGGAGACAGGGACACTCACAGTGCGGAAGCAGGCATACTCACAGGGAGGGGACAGGAACACTCAAAGGGCGAGGGCAGGAAGTCTCACAGTTACGGTGCAGGGACTCTCACAGGGAGGGCGCAGAATCGCTCTCAGGTAGGAGCAGAATAGCTCACAGAAAGGGGGCAGGAACACTCACAGGCAAGGGGCAGGAACACTCACAGGGAGGGGACAGAATAGCTCACAGAAAGGGGGCAGGAACACTCACAAACAAGGGGCAGGAACAGTCAGGTATGGTGGGAGGTAAACTCGGAGCCAATAAGAGATGCAGTTCCTCAGAGGCAGGAGCAAATACACAGAAACAGACACACTAGCAGACAGATGCAGGACGCTGAGAGACTGGGGCAAGAGCACTCACAGGTCGTGTCAGGTCCAACCATATAAAGAAACTGGTGCATAATATACAGAGGAATGTGGGTGAATAAAGAAAGAGACAGGTACACTGTAAAGCTGCATACGCAAAGTACACTTACAGACAGGAGCAAGCACATGCACGAACAGAGGCAGATACACACACAGATTGAGCCAGGGAGGATTGGAAAACATGGCAATGCAAACACAAAGAGAGAGGCAGGCACAAATAATCCAGAGGCAGCTGCACTCCGTGTCAGAGGCTGTCACAATTAAAGGCAGGGTCAGGGAACTCAGAAACACATGCAGACACTCACCGAAAGGCAGTGCTGTAATTGTGTGTTGAGTCTCTGATCATTGGTCCGCCACAGACCAACAATGCACGGGGGGAATGGAGTTCAAGGTGCATTTGGAAAGGACAGACGACACTGGGAGACTGGAGACAAGAATGGCTCAGTTTTCACAAACCCACCCATCCCAAAGCGACATAGAGTCACTGAAGGAATCGTTACCAGCATCTGGGAGAGAGAGAGGTGCAGCAGACAGTCGTGAAACCCTTTGAAATAACAATGTGATTAAAGTTGTCTGCACATGTCTCTGAATTGCACTTCCAACAAACATTACTTAAAATGGTATATTTTTTATATTCAGGGCGGGCTAGCTTTCTGCACACCATTAGTTTAACCGTTTGCTTCGCCTGCATGTTCTCTTTCTGTCGCTGACACATGGAATCCCAGCTCCCTTTGTACATCAACATTTCCCATTCTATCACTGATCCGATTACATGTTGTCTCCTGTTTACCCTGTCACCGTGGTACCTTCGCACGTATCTGTGTTATACTCTGCCGGTCGTGTACCTATCGGCTCACTTTCATTGTCTGAATTGCCTAGGAGCCTCTTTGCATCCTCCTCACAACCACAATCCCACTCATAATCGCGTCGTCTGTAGACTCTGCCCCTCTAAATGTGATCTTTCTGCACAGAAATTCTGAGCTTGCGGGTGGAGTCGGGTGCAGAAGACATTGTTGCTGTGGTTACTTGCGGGGATTTGGCGCGAAGGTACGGGACACTTGCCACACTCATACTGCGCCAACTGCTTCAACGCGCTCCCATCTAATTCCGGTTCAGTGAGAGGAGGTGCACCAGGCTCAGGTGCAGCGCTGATGCCTGCGTCCACATCTTGAGGTGACGTCACAGGGGAGTCCCTCCTTTGCCCCGCCCTCTCAAGGACATAGCGGCCCCTGTCTTCATCTGCGAAGCAGTTTTTCTGGCGCAGTGTATTATGGGGGGCAGCAGATGACGTTACACTGGCTCATTAGCTCTGGATTTACTCCACTTCCAGCGAGTCATTCCGCCATTCAATCCATTACCTCCCTGAACTCTTTCTACACCGCCTGACCCCTTACCTCCTGTCCTCCATTGAAATTCCTTTCCTGGATTTTCCCATTTCCTCCATCCTTGTCTGATCCACGACCCTTGTCCTTCCCCTCAGTACCCACTCGCTGAAACACCACCCTGCCTTTTATCCTGTTCCCCATCACTGAACGTGAGGCACCTCTCAATGAACCATTCTGCCATGAACCCCTGAATGCCGTATCATCCGTTACTCATTGATAGATCCCTGCACTCTTCAGCTGAACCACTCCATCCACGATACAATTCGTCCTTTGGACTGCCACACACCGTGAACTTTCAAACCAAAATTCATTCCCGTCCGCAATCTTTTATCACCCAGATCCTCTCGAGAGCAACTTGTTCCCAGGACTTCCAAAGAAGATCACGGACACAGCAACTGAGACTCATCTCATTCTCCGTCGCTCTGTCATTTTGTTTTCCTTTCCTTTTCCTATTCGGTATTTTTTGCTGATCCCTTGTCGTACCTTCGCTCACTGTCTGACTCTTCCCCTTGCGCGCTCTCTCTCTCTCGCTCTCTCCCTCCCCCCCCCCTCTGTCTGTCTGTCTTTCTATCTATCTATATATCTACTGTTATGGATTAGGTTACCGTTGGTAAATGTCCCTTCAAGACATAGCGCAGTGGTTTGTGTGTGTGTGTGTATGTGTGTGTGTGTGTGTGTGTGTGTGTGTGTGTGTGTGTGTGTGTGTGTGTGTGTGTGTGGCGTGGTTATGACAACAACAGGAGATAAGGACGTGCTGACGTTTTGAATCAGTCAGAGAACAGAGAGCGGGAGAGAGACACCCAGCCTGCTGGTCTCTGTATCGATGGATGAAAAACAATAACTGTGTCTGTCACTATAATCCACGTGTGGATCTTTGGAATAATCCAGTGGACTCCAATTTGGCGTTAACCTGTAGAAGGAAAAAAAGGTATTTCTGTGGTTGGCGACGTCTCGAATGCCATTCGGGGTGGCAGATACTTCGGAACAAAACAATGGAGATCATTATTGATTGAGGTGTCATATTGGTTCCATCGTGGAACATTTGGATTCCCTAACTTCTCTATATTTTTCTCCACATCTTCTCTTCAGTCAACACTGGTTTTTGCAAAAGCCTTTGCTCACGTTTCACCTTTTGGCTTGCTGAACTGAACTTTTAGAACTATTCCTGGACTTTGAGTTTTGGAATTTGCCACACACACACTTCGAGTTTAGTTTTGGGGTTAATGTTGAATATCTAACATTTTTACTTTTATTTTTCTTATTATTATAAGTGGCTTTTAATAAAATAGTTTCTAACACTTATACATGAATTGATGTGTTTCTTTTGTTGCTGGTACGTAACAAAATTGGGTGCTCGTCCGGGTTCAATCCCAAGATTGACGAGGGTGGTCTGAAATCGAACTCAGAGCTGGTACGAGAGGTATGGGTTTGAACAAATTGGGGTCTTATTGGACGACAGATTGTTGTTCTGATAAAGTTCTTCTTGATTGGTTTGTTTATGTGGAAACCAGCAGCAATGGATATTGAGGTACTTTTGGAGTCACCAACCCTGGAGGGATTGAAGGTGGCGAAAAAGGATGATTTGGTAAAAATTGCTGCAAAGCTAAACCTTACAGCAGTAAAGCGGTCTATGAAAAAAACAGTTATTCATAGAATGATAGTTGACTGTTATTTGGAGAGGTAAGTGTTTGAGGTGAGTGAGGTAGTCGAGTTTCCTGATATTAAACCAATGATTTCTGATGTGACTTCTCAACCAGAGGAGTTGGGGGAGGAAGAGATAGAACAGCTTCCTGGTAGGGTACCAGATCTTTCGGAGGCCCAAGTGCAACTAGCAAAAATAAAGTCTAAACGAGAACAAGCGCGAATGAAGTTTAAGTTGGGAGAAACTCGGATGAAGTTAGACGCTGAGGCTGAGGCAGAGCAAAGGAAGATAAATGCCCAGATAGAAATGAGGAAGATGGAGCTGGACATGAAGGAAAAGGAAAAACAGCGGGAGCATGAGTTAAAAGTGAAGTGAAAGTGTTCGGAATATGATTCTAATAATGTTTTTTTAGCAAGTAGGGTGGTCCGATTAGTCCCTCCTTTTGAGGAGGATCAGGTTAACCAGTACTTCCAACATTTTGAAAAGGTGGCTGTGAGTTCAAACTGGCCAAAGGAAGGATGTGCTCTTATGTTACAGAGTGTAATTAAAGGTAATGCTCAACAGGCTTATTCTGCTTTGGCTGTTGAGGATGCAGCTGATTATACAAAGATAAAACAAGCTGTGTTGAAAGCTTACGAATTAGTACCTTAAGCTTACAGACAAAAATTTATAGACCTGAAGAAGTATGCAGATCAGACGTACGTGGAATTTTCCAAAGAAAGAGAATATGTTTTGAACGATGATGCATGGCTAAAAATGTAGATGGGGATTATGATAAATTGAAAGAATTGACTTTAGTGGAAGACTTTAAAAGATGTGTCCCAGCTGAAATAACAACATATCTAAATGAGAAGGAAGTGGCCACTTTACAAGAAACTGCGAGGTTGGCAGATGATTATGCTTTAACCCATAAATCCAAATGGGGACGAACTGAAACCTTTCAAAAAAGTTATAAGGATAATCCAGGTAAACCGGAGATTAAATTGGGAAGTAATCAAAAAGGTAAGGATGGAACGAAGCTAGTGCTGGAGAAACCTGCTGAGTGTACTTGTTATTACTGTAAGAAACCTGGTCATGTGATAGCAAATTCTACCCTTTTAAAGAAAAGGAAAGAAAAGGAGGCCGTGCCAAATGCTTGTTTTCAAATAGTTAAACCCGAAAATCAAAATGGTTTAGGGGATGTTGTTCAAGATCAGTCCTTGCCAGAGGTAAAGGCTGAAAAGTTGGATGAGGTGAGGGAGGAATTCCGTTCTTATGTATCAGAGGTTTTTGTTTCACTGAATGATGGGTCACCCCAGGTGCCAGTGAAAATCCTTAGAAATACTGTGCTTCCCAATATCTCTTGCTGGACAGTGTTTTAAATTTTGGTGAAGAAACTGACACTGGTGAGGTAAATCTAGTGCGAGGCGTTACAGGTGGCGCCTGTATGTTTGTCCCTTTGCACAAGGTGATTTTAAAGTCAAAGTTCGTAGAAGGACCTGTTGATATAGGGATACGAGAGGAAGGAGTTTCTTTGTTACTCGGGAAAGACCTTGAAAGTGGAGATTTTCTCCCTGTGGTACGGTTAACGACCAAACCAAGGGTTGATAAATCCTGTAATAATCCAGGTGGTTACCCATCCTGTGCGGTAAC
Source organism: Pristis pectinata (assembly GCF_009764475.1). Classification (NCBI taxonomy): domain Eukaryota; kingdom Metazoa; phylum Chordata; class Chondrichthyes; order Rhinopristiformes; family Pristidae; genus Pristis; species Pristis pectinata. The sequence goes on along the minus strand of NC_067421.1, from coordinate 3,646,214 downwards.
TCGAGATAGAGCTAAAGAATTAGCCAAGGCAGATACTCCTGTGCAGCATGATGTCGTTCCCAATGACATCCCTAAACAGGATGCTAATTATGATGACTTTTCTGTCTTCACTAGAGGATCAAAATCCTTGTATTGGGCCTGAATATAAAGATTTGTCTCTGTACATGCAAGAATTTCTAGTGTAACAGACTAAAGACCCTGAGCGTATGGAATTGAGAGAAAAAGCACTCTCATGTGATGAGATTGAGAAAGGGCCAATTGCATATTATATCATAAAAGGAGTGTTAATGAGGAAATGGAGACCTCCTCATGTTCCTGTTGATGAGTAATGGGAAACTATTCACCAGGTTGTCGTTTCTAAAGTTTATAGGAATGAGATTTTGAACCTGGCCTATAGTATGCCTTTAGGTGGTCATTTTGGTGTGAATAAAACTGTGAGAAAGATTTTGAAGCAAGACAATTGTCCTGGTTTGAGAAAAGATGTGGTGATGTTTTGTCCAAGTGGTCACACATGTCAGATGGTAGGTAAACCAAATCGAAGTCCCCCTGTGGCTCCTTTGAAGGCTATTCCTGCTTTTGATGAACCATTTTCAAAGTGATTGTGGACTGTGTTAGCCCATTGCCAAAGTCTAAAGCTGGGAATCATTATTTGCTAACCATCATGTGTGCAAACTTCTAGATTTCCAGAGGCAATACCCATTAGAAATATTAAGGTCAGGACTGTGTCAAAGGCTCTTTTTTTTTACTTTGGTTGGTTTGTCGAAAGAAATCCAATCTGATCAGGGCAATAATTTTATGTCTGGTTCATTTCAACAATTAGTCTATGAGCTGGGAGCAAAGCAGGTTGTATCATTTGCATATCACCCAGAATCTCAGGGAGATCTGGAGAGATTTAATTCTACTCCTTAAAATATGCTGAAGACGTATTGCTTTGAAAACACAAAGAATTGGGATGAAGGTGTTCATTTGCCTTTGTTTACTGTGAGAGAATCAATACAGGAGTCGGTTTGAACTTGTATTTGGACATCGGGTCAGAGGACCTTGAGAATTGTTAGGAGAACAATGGGTTAATGAGGAAGTGCATTTGAGTTCGTTGGACTATGTCCAAAAATTTAAAACGCAGCTGGAAAGGGTTTGTCTGCTGGCGAGAGAGAATTTGAAAGCCAGCCAGACGAGGATATCACGTTTTGATAAACATGATCGGCCAAGGTCATTTACGATAGGGAAAAAGGTGTTGATATTTTTCCCTCGTCAAAACAACCCATTGCAAGCTCGTTTTACCGTACCATATATTGTTGAATTCCGATTAAATGGTTTGAACTATGTAATCAAAACACCTGATCGACGCTAGAAAAAACAACTCTGTCATGTAAACATGCTTAAACCTTATTATGAGAAAAGTTCAGTTGTGGCCATGGTGGATGTTGTGAATGTTTTTCCCAGAATATCTGACGGTGATATTGGGGAAGGCCAATTTAAACCAAATATTGTTTCCTCGAAACTGAAAAGCCAAAATATGCTGGAGAACCTTGAAACAAAGTTGGACCATTTACAAGTTTCGTAAAAACAACAGATAAGAGAATTATTTTTATAATTTAGAAATTTGTTCCCGGATGTTCCAAACAGAACGTCCATAATTAATCATGATATTGACGTTGGGGAAGTAAAGCAGTCAAACAACACCCATATCGAATGAATGTGGAAAAGAGTAAACTTATTGACCAAGCGATTGAATATATGTTAGAAAGTGATATTATTAGCCGTTCCACTTCAAATTAGAGTTCACCCTGTATTATTGTGCCTAAGCCTGATGGAACTGTTAGATTTTGCACAGATTGCAGAACAGTGAATGCTGTAACGAAGTCAGACGCTTACCCTATTCCTGGGGTGGATGATTGCATAGACAGAGTGGGAAAGGCTAAACTTCTTACAAAGATTGACCTATTAAAAGGGTACTGGTGTGTTTCATTAACAGATACAGGAAGGGAGCAGTGTGTATGTGTGTGTGTGTGTGTGTGTGTGTGTGTGTGTGCGTGCGTCTGTGTGTGTGTGTGTGTGTGTGTGTGTGTGTGTGTGTGTGTGTATGTGTGTGTGTGTGTGTGTGTGTGTGGGGCGTTCTTATGTCAACAGAAGATATGGACGTAATGACGTTTTTGGAGCAGTCATTCATCCGAGAGAGAGAGAGAGAGAGAGACCAGCCTGCTGGTCTCTGTATCGATGGATGGAAAACAATAACTGTCTGTCACCACAATCCAGGTCTGGATTTTTGGAAGAATCCAGTGCAGTCCACTTTGTCGTTAACCTGTAGAGGGAAACAGGTATTTGTGTGGACGGCCACGTCCCGGATGCCTTTCCGTGTAGCTGGTACTTCGGAACAAAGGAGTGGAGATCATCAGTGATTAAGGTGTCGTATGAGTTCCAAAGTGGAACACTTGCATTTCATAATTACTCTCCATTTTCTCTCTACATATTCTCTTCAGTCAACAGTGGTTTTACAGAAGCCTTTGCTCACGTTTCACCTTACGGCTTGCTGAACTGAATTTCGAGAACTATTTCTGGACTTGGAGTTTGGGAGTTTGCCACACACACACGACGAGTTTGGTTTTTGGGGTTTAACGTTTTTACTTCTAACATTTTAACATTTACACTTTTATTTTTCTTATTATCATATGTAGTTATTAATAAAATAGTTTTTAATACTTCTACATGACTCGGTGTGTTTCTTTTGTTGCTGGTATATGACATAGTAAATCGGTTTATTCTTGTTACCTGTACAGAGGTACAGTGAAAAATCTGTCGTGCATAGCATCCGTACCGGTCAATTCATTACATAGTTCATTGAGGTAGTACATGGTAAAACAATAATAGAATGAAGAATAACGTGTTACAGTAACAGAGAAAGTACATTGCAGGCAGACAATAAGGTGCAAGGACCAGAAGGAAGTAGATTGTAGGATGTTATCGAACGAGAGGACCTTTTAATAGTCTTAGAACAGCAGGATAAATTCTGTCCTTGAGACTGGCCGTACGTGCTTTCATGGTTTTGTGTCTTCTGTCCGCTGGGTGGGGGAGAAGAGTGGATGTCCGGGGTCGGAGGGATCTTTTATCATCTCTGCAGCTTTACCCAGGCAGCGAGAAGAGTAGACAGAGTCCACGGAAGGGAGGCTGGTTTCTGTGATGTGCTGAGCTGTCTCCACAACGTCCTGCAGTTTCATGCGTTTCGGGCAAAGGAGTTGCCATTCCGAGCTGTGATGCATCCAGATAGGATGCATTTTATTGTGCATGGATAAAGATTGGTGAGTGTCAAAGAGGACATGCCAAATTTCTTCAGCCTCCTGAGGAAGGAGAGGCATTGGTGAGCTTTCCTGGCCGTGGTGTCAACCTGATTGGAACAGGACAGGCAACTCGGGTTATTCGCTTCATGGAAACGAGGTAGAAAGGTGCATGTACAACTCTCCCTTTCCTGAGGTCAATGACCCGCTCTTTCGTTTTGATGACGTTAGGGTTAAGGTTGTTTTCATGAGTGCAGAAAGACTTGTGAGGAAGGATAGGCAGTTGAAACGACAGAAGTGCAGTCAGTGGGATGGGCTAACGTGTGTTGACATTAATTCGAGATGTATCAGGAATAAAGCTGATGATCTTAGAGAATGGGTAAGTACGTGGAACTATGATGTGGTGACCATTACACAGACTTGGCTGTCGCAAGGGCGGGAAGGGTTGCTGGATATTCCGGGGTCTAGATGTTTCAAAAGGGACAGGGCGGAGGTAAAAGAGGTGGGGGAGTGGATATGCTGATGAGGAACAGTGTCATAGCTGTAGAAAAGGAGGACATACAGTATGAATTGTCTCCTGAGTCAGCGCGGATGGAGGTCAGAAACAAGAAAGAAAAAATCGCTCTATTGGGGGTATTCTTCAGACACCCCAATAGCAGCAGAGACACTGATGAGCAGATCGGGAGTGATATTTTTGAGAGGTGCTAAAATACAGGACTGTTGTCATGGGTGATTTCAAATTCCCTAATATTGATTGGCCCCTCCTTATGTCGTCCAGAAATCAATTTTCCTATCCGTCCGCTGTAAATAACACAGTGCCACGAGGTCGATTCGAACAAATACCTTTATTAGCAGTGCACCGCTAGCAGAATTCTCTTCAGCACTCACGAAGAGTCGCTTCCCGAGTTCTCCCAGTACAAAGGGGTAGACAGAGATTTATACAGGTATTGTCACGCATACTTTAATGAGTCAGGTGCCGGAGTTCTTGGTTGAGCAGGACACGGACAAAGGGCTACTGCAGATGGACAAAGAGCAGCCTCACACCACAGGTTCAGCTAATCATTTTGCAATCGGGTGAGACAAAGGCAGGTATCACCTTCATTGTTTGAGACAGCCTTCCCATTTCCCGTTAAGATTGACCATCATCTCCATAGTCAAGCATAATGAAAATCCAATTAAGTTCCAGACACAGCAATTACCACACAGCACCCAGCCAAGGAAAGCAGTGGTGTGACTGTTCTGGCCTGCAGGACACTTTTTAAATCAGTATTTCGAGAAGCCATAATTCTCATCCGTCTTAAGATATCAATACAGTTCTAGTTTATTAATCCTACACCTCCTCTTTCCCCCCTTTTTATCATTTCATGATAAACTAGAGCGGCGCTGAGAACGGGGCCGAGAGCTTTTTACTAAGGACCTTGCAACAAGTATTTAGACAGGCCAGCACCAAACAGCATACTATTATAATCACGATTAGTCCCACAGCTCTATGCAGGAGGTATGATGCCCACGATCCTCCTAGCAGCCACCACAACCAACTTGTCCCTCCTGTAAATTCCTGTCTAAAGCTATCTACTTGTATCTGAATGTCCCGAATGGCATGGGAGATGTTGTAGGACTCGTCTCTCACGTTGGTGATGCATTTGTCCCCAACTATAGCACATACTCCTCCTTGCTGAGCCAGCTGGTAGTCCACAGCATACCGGGTCTGCTGGGCATAAAGTCGAAGCTCTGCCAGTTCCCTGTTCACTGCCTTCAGGCCCTCCATAGTACTGTTTCCCAGTGCAGCAAGTCCACAAATAAGGTAGTTCCGGATTTTTGCGGCTATAGTTTCTGCCGACCCCACCCCCCCCCCCCCCGCAATGACATAGGATCCTTACAATCCTCACAGAACTCCTCACTAACTGACCGCACCACAAGTCTTCGTCGGACATGAGCCTTCTGGGGGCAGGGGACTGTGACCGGCACGATCGTTCCTATTGCAAACCAAGCTGGCAGAGTGGGGGCGGCTGTGGTGTAGGTGCCATTAAAGAGGAACACATACCCTTCCTTAGCCCGGTAGCAGGTTACATTACCCGATTGCCGTGGACTGGGCATTTGAGAATACCAAGAGATCCCAGCAACATTTCTCCCATGCTCCCTCAGGTAATTCTCCCTGGTTAGCCATTCTAAGGAGACATAAGACAATCTCACGTGGGTCCCGTTCCCTTCTCCACAAACCCATCGCTCTCCTGCAAGTAACGTAGCACAGCTTGTGGCAGCGCACTCACAGCTAAACCATCCCCCTTTAAACCCGCAATTCCTCTCTGTACAGGTAGTGGCGGCACATGCTATCGTATGCTGTACAATTGCTAGCCCACAACTCCACCCTATGCCGATGAAACAGTGAGAGAAGGACTGGTGGTGGGCTGTACTACTAGGTCCTGTTACTGTTCCTTGAAAGCATTTACCCGGCAGCACCCTCCTGTAAGTTCCCTTCTGCCCAACACACTTTGTTTATGAAAATTCATACTTTAAGAGGGCCCTGGGTCTCCAGCTTGGTGTGGCTATGAAAAGGCCTTCCACTGACTCTACCAAGGGGTAACAAACGGTGCGATTCCCATGTAGCTGCATATGTATTTTATAAAACAAATTATCCTCTAACGCCCACACAAGAGTACTGGTAATGGTGAGGAGTCCGAATTTAAAAGGTATTAGCTTTCCTCCGGTGGCCATCGTTTGCAGTCGCTCAGATGAATCCAACGTTCCTGGCCTTTTACTTTCACAGCTGTCGGTGTTTGGAGTAGTATCTGGAAGGGGCCTTTCCACCGAGGTCCCAGTTTAGAGCGCTCCCAATCCCGTATCAGTACTGAGTCTCAGATTTCCAGGTCAGGCGATTCCGTGTTCTGCCCTTCAGGTGGTTTAAAGGCACTCTCCACCTGCGAATGAAGAAACTTTAAAGAGGATGTAAGTTGTCTGAAATACCTTTGTAGTTCATCCCCCATGATATTAAGGTCAACCTGTGGGGGAGGGGTGGGGGTTGGGTGGCAGCGTCCCATGGGGTTCTTCCCGGACGCCCATAGACAATTTCAGCAGCCGATACCCCGGTGGCTGAGTGGGGGGCGATTCTCATATGGTATAATGCTAAGGGGAGAACCTTCAACCAGTTTAGACCTGTCTCTGACACTAATTTGGTTAGCTTATTCTTCAGGGTGCTGTTAGCTCTCTCTACTACACCTGCTGACTGAGGCTGGTAGGTGCAGTGGAACTGCTGTTCGATATGCAATGCCTCGCAGAATTCCTTATTTATTTACCCTATGAAGTGGGGGCCATTGTCAGAACTTATCCGTCGGGGAACCCCAAACCTTGGTATAACCTCTGTGAGCAATAACTTTACCACTGTTGAGGCCTTTTTATTGGTGGTTGGAAAAGCTTCAATCCATCTACTAAATACATCAAAAATAATAAGACAGTACTTGTAACAATGTACACGCGGTAATTCAATAAAGTCGAGTTGTATGCATTCAAAAGGACCACCTGGCAAGGGGGGTTTTGCCTGGGGTGCACTTCACTCCTTTCCCAGCATTGGTTTGTTGGCATATCAAGCACGACCGTATTTTGCCTTGTGCTGCTTCCTCCAATCTGGGGTGCCACCAGGTACGTAGTAAAATGTTACTCATTCCCTCGTTTCCAAGGTGGGTGTCAGAATGTAGGCAGTCAATAAACATTGGTAACAAAGAATCAGGTATACATACTTGACCGACTGGAGTAACCCAGAGGCCATGTAGCGCAGTGTGCGTACACCCGTGCGCCTTCCACATTTGTTTTTCTGAGTCAGGGGCGTCCCCCTGTAAGTGTTGCACAGTGACCATGTCTGGGGTGCCAGGCGTTGCTATCTTTGGCTTGCAAACAACTGCTTGTTTTTCCATAGTGGAAACGGTTTTAGACCCCTGGCGTGCTGCCAATTTCGCTTCTATATCTGCCCTGTTTTTTCCCTGGGTTATTGGGGAGGTTTCTGAAAGGTGAGCGGAGCAATTAATGATGGCCAATTTGTTTGGGAGGAGGATGGCTTGGAGGAGGTTCTTTACATACACCGCATTCTGTATGGGGCTACCTGTAGAGGTCAGAAATCTCCTGGGTGCCCAGAGTTGGCCAAAATCATGGGCAACACCAAAAGCATAGCGGGAGTCAGTGAAGACATTAGCTATGTCCTTGGCTAAAATGCAAGCTCTGGTCAGGTCAAAGTGTTCTGCTTTTTGGGCAGAGACTGGGGGATGCAGAGATGCCGATTCCACACTCTGGGAGTCGTTAACCACAGCATAGCCGCTAAGGCGGATGACCTGTTCAGAAACGTGGGAACTACCGTCGACGTACAGGTTTAAGTCGGCTGACTGGATGGCCTTATCTGAAAGGTCCGGGCGGGGTGCAGTTAAAAAGTGGTTATGCATTAGACAGTCATGAGGTGGGTCCGCAAGAACCTCAGGTGGGGCCTCTAGGAAGGTGGCAGGATTAATGGTCGTACAGTAAGCAAAAGTGAGGAGTGGGTTATTCAGGAGTGCTACCTAGTATCTGTTGAAGCGGGCCTGGGTACGTTGTTGCGTCTGGTGAGAAGTTAAGAGTGCCGTTACGGTATGGGAGGAATAAACCATCACTGCCTGTTGCAAGGTTATACTGGAGGCTGCTGCTACTAGGGAATAAATGGCTGGAAGCATTTGTGAGCATGGTGGAAGTCCCCTTGCAACTGGGTCCAGCCGAGTGGAGTAGTATGCCACCGGTCTTTTCCTATCCCCATGGGTTTGAGTAAGGATGGCTGTAGCGCAGTCCTCTAGGGACATTCACTAAGAGCTGAAATGGTCGATCATACAAAGGGCGTCCCAGGGCCGGGGCGCTGGCAAGGGCCTGTTTGAGGCTAACAAAGGCCTTCCTTTGTTCCTTAGTAAGTTCAAAGGTTCCCACGGACTGTCTTGAGGCCAAGGGTGTGAGGTGCGTAGTAAGGAGCGCCACGTTAGGTAGCCACTGTCTGTAGAAATTTACTAACCCTAAGAAGGCGCGCAGACCCTTTGGGGTAGTGGGAGGTGGGGTGGCAACGATGGGCATAATACGTTCGGGAGTGAGCCACCGCTCAGTAGCACTTAAGAGGGTGCCCAGAAATTTTTCCTGGTGCTGGGTTCGTTTTACTTTCTGTGGAGGTATTACGTATCCCCACGAGTGGAGCGCGTTAAGTAGTCTATTCGTGTCCGCGATATTGGCGGGCTCCGACGGGCTTGCTAGTAAATGTCATCTACATACTGGACAATGGTGGATTTATCAGAAAGGTGCAACCCTTGGAGTTGATTATGTAAAACTTGGGAAAGAATAGTCGGGGAGTGTATAAAACCTTGCGGGAGGAGCGTCCAAGTGTATTGCTGACCTTGGAAGGTGAAAGCAAACAGGTACTGCGAGTCGGGAGAGAGGGGAATTGCGAAGAATGCATGCTGCAGGTACACAATGGTAAAAGCACAAGAGTCGGAGGGGATACTGCTGAGAATCGTAGCTGGATTCGGGACCACGGGATGTAGTGGCTCCACTATCTCGTTGACCTTACGTAGGTCTTGTACAAGGCACCACTCTGTTCATCCGGGTTTGGGGACGGGTAAAATGGGGGGTGTTACAAGGTGATCGGCAAGGAACCAGGATGCCCTGTTTGCAGAATGAATCTATTAACTGAGTTATTCCGTCGACTGCCTCTCTCCGAAGTGGATACTGTGGGACGGAAGGCAGTTGTGCTCCCGGTCTTACACGAATCTGGACTGGGGTCACTGGGGTGTATCCCACCTCGGACTTCGATGCGGCCCATAAATCGGGGGTGGGTTCATCCGAAGGGAGTCGATGGGGCCGGTGATGGTGCAAACAGCCCGTCACCGAGAAAGGGGCGTTGTAGTAAGTCAGGGTCCCCCCTGGCAGAGCCTTGAGGAACCCCGAAAAGGCCTTTGTCTGCCTGTACCTCAAGCCGGTGGGCTAGGAATCCCAGTTCCTTTGGTGTATGTCCCTCGTTAACTGACAGGGTAATGTGAGGGGACATCAAGCCTGACTGATTCCAGAATTCATTAGACACTTGGACTCGAAGTGCTGCCCCCTCCTTCCCCACTACTTCCCCTAAAATAGTGACGGTCACCATGCTACCCAGGAGAGGAGCATACAGCCCTTCTAGTTCCCTTGAGGCCCCAGTGGAGTCGCAAGCTAGCGTCACATGCGGGTCAGTGGTTTCCAAGGGTGGGTTAAAATCGCTGCTCGTGAGGTTCACCGTCCACCACTGAGGAGGCTGGTGAATCCAGACGATCCTATGGTTTTTTAGTACCAGTAGTGGTGATACCGTCATCCAGGCATTGTATTTTGAGTTGGAAGGAGCAGAGCAGGTCCCTTCCGGCTAGGTTAAACCCACAGGCTTGTTGTTACTGCAAACTGGATCAGGCATTCCTGATCTTCAAATTTAACTTGTAAGGGTTCAGTTAAGGGGTAGGATCTTTCCTGTCCCTCCAGTCCGCTCAATGGAACTGAAGCAGTGGACAGTTCAAAATCATGCTGTGTAATACAAGGGGCTTCAAGGGTCGAAGTATTTGCTCCCGTGTCTATCATAAAGGGAATCGGCTTTCCTTCAACTAAGAAATTGACGATGGGTTCATCGTCTGGGTTATCGGTGAGGGCAGGGTACATGGAGAGGCTACTCTCCACGTCTAGTCAGGCAGAAAAAGGGTTGTTGGTTGAAAAAGGTTGTCGTCTACCAGGGGGTCTGGTCTGCCGATGACGGTAGTGGGGGCAGTCCCTCCGCCAATGGTCAGGTGCCACACAAAGGTAGCATCCCGTCAGCCTGGCGTTCGCCGGTGTGGGTTGCTGGGGTCCCCTGGGTCCTAGGTAATTACCTAGTGGTGGTGGTGGCGCACAACGGGGTCCGTACACTGGGGCTCTTAAGTCATTGGGGTATAGTGGGTATCCTTTACAGGACCAGTCAACCCCTTCTGGAACGCAAAATTGCCGCTCCATTTGATAGCCCGTATTGTCGGAGTAGGAAGGTTGGGGCCGAGGGGTTCTCTGCACCATTACCTGTTTTATCTTTGTGGCTTTCGACTCGCACCCGTTACTACAGAAATGGACTAGCGCCCTCCTCATGGCTTGTCGTGTGTGGTCAGGCCAGTTCATATCATTAGTGCGGATAGATGAGGCCACTCCCGCAGGGATGCACTGTAATAAGAGGGCGTTAAACTGGGTGGAGGCATTGTCTCTGTTGTAGGCATCGTCCCCCGCATAGGTACCGTAAAGTGAACAGAAACGGTCCCAAAAGTCTGGGCCGTCCTCACCTTGTTTTGGTCGGCATTCTAAGACTTTAGTTATGTCAATAGGCTGTTGGAGGGTTTTACGAAGGGCAGTTCTAATAGTGGCCACCTGGTCCTGAGGCCGGACGGCCGTCTGAAAGGCTGTCCAGTCAGCATAGTTCCCCAGGTGTTCTTTCCACTGTGCCACTTCATTAGTCGTAAGGGTCATGCAACAAAGGCTGAAAAGGTCTTGTGGGGCGGCCTGATACATCTGAATTGTCCCCATCACATAATCTATGAAATCCTCCGGGTTGGGTTTACGGTTGGGCGCCCGAGACATGATAAAGCACATCTCCTGAGGCTTCCAAGGGGTGTAAATTTGGATTGTAGGATTAGTGCTGGCTTGGACTGGATCAGGATTGGGAACACTCCTGTTGGGGAATTGTTTCTTAACCTTGGCTCCCTTAACCCCGTTCAACATGGTCGGTAGGCTGGGATCTGTAGGGTCGCCATAGTCAGTGGTAGAATCAGAGTCGGTGTCCGTCCGAGAATCTATTGAAGGACCATCGCTTGCCAGAAAGATCCGTCGTTTGTCTGTGGCCTTAGAGCCACCTGTCTGTGGGCTTTCCCTTCGACTAAGCCGCATCCTGGTTCGGGACGCAATAGGTTCATGGACTTGTCCTATGGCCGGGACTTGGCTAGCAGTCGCTGGTGGTAGGAGCGGGACGGCTGGCGAGCTAGCCGCATTATAGGGGGGAGGCAATGAAACCGTGGGGTAGGTAGAGGCTGTGGGTCGGACCATCCAATCCTCCTCCTCTTCGTCCGTATCATTACTTTGGTACAACAGGGGCACGCCAGACATGTCGGGAGGTACCTCCACTTTATCCTTACTACTTTTATTTTTATTTCTGATCTTCTCCTTATACACCTCATTTACCTCTCCTCTCTCCCTTCTGCTCCTTTCAGCATCGTGGTCTCCGCACTGAGACTTCAGGACTCCCCAACTCTTAGGATTTCCCTGTTCATCACACATACTAATTCACCTTCTGCGCGCATTATGTTCCCAGCTAGCCTGCTTAGATTTATTTGTTAGGTCTTCTTCCGTTTTTCTCCAAGTGGACATTAATAATTTCCATTTTTCCCCTGTATTTTCTCCCAAATTGCCTTTTCTGCCTTTAGGCATTTATCTACGTCCCAAGTTACCCCACTGACCATATTTCTTTTCCCAATTTCTTATTGAGGCATGCTGATAATTTACGGAAGTTACTCTCGTTCTTCTGATCGTCTTTACATAACTTAGATAGTGGGGTATTGTACCCAGACTTATCGAGAGTTTGTCCCATATTTGTATTCTACCCGATCGGACGATACGAATCGCTGCGATTACCTATAAGATCGGTCTCTTTCCTTCACCCACTTCAGGTTCCTGACCTTCCCGTGGGGCATTTCCCCTCTTAAGAACCGGTCTAAGGCAGGGTGGTAATACTGGAGAACCGATCTCAGAACTTAGAGCTCAAAACCTTGAAATTCACAACTTAAAATCCCAAATCCAAAACTGGGGACTTGAACCCCGAACAGAACTTAACTTAACTGGGGACTCGAACCCCGAACAGAACTTAACTGGGGACTCGAACCACCTCTTACCTGTGGCACTCGGACAGGTTCGCGAGGAGTCCGTCAGAGGATTGTCGGTAAACTAAGGGATCGATCAGGTGTCCGACTGCCTGAGAGGGATCAAGGTGAATCGTACCTTGTGGGCCCGTCCGTCTCAGGTGGCCGTTATCCCCGTCGGTCACTCACGCCGCTTCCGAAACCTCGTCTTGGACTGCTGGCTGGCTCGCCAAATTGTCGTCCCGAAATTAATTTCCCTATCCGTCCGCTGTAAATAACACAGTGCCACGAGGTCGATTCGAACAAATACCTTTATTAGCAGTGCACCGCTAGGAGAATTCTCTTCAGCACTCACTAAGAGTCGCTTTCCGAGTTCTCCCAGTACAAAGGGGTAGACAGAGACTTATACAGGTATTGTCACGCATACGTTAATGAGTCAGGTGCCGGAGTTCTTGGTTGAGCAGGAAACGGACAAAGGGCTACTGCAGATAGACAAAGAGTAGCCTCACACCACAGGTTCAGCTAATCATTTTGCAACCGGGTGAGACCAGGCAGGTATCACCTTCGTTGTTTGAGACAGCCTTCCCATTTCCGGTTAAGATTGACCATCATCTCCATAGTCAAGCATAATGGGAATCCAATTAAGTTCCAGACACAGCAATTACCACACAGCACCCAGCCCAGGAAAGCAGTGGTGTGGCTGTTCTGGCCTGCAGGACACTTTTTAAATCAGTATTTCGAGAAGCCATAATTCTCATCCGTCTTAAGATATCAATACAGTTCTAGTTTATTAATCCTACACCTCCTCACTTACCGCAAAGGGAATAGATGCACATGAATCCCAGGGGTACCAATATCTTGGCGTGGAGGTTTTCTACGGCTACTGGGGAGAGTTTAAACTAGAATTGATAGGGGTGGGATACGAACTGGAGACTGGGGGAGAAACGTTCGGCTCTCAATTAGAGAAAGCTAGTAGACAGTAAGAGAGGGAGAATAGGCAGGTGACAGAGAAGGGACACACTCAGATCGACCGTTTGAGATGTGTCTATTTTAACGCAAAGAGTATTGTGCACAAAGCGGGTGAGCTTAGAGCTTGGATCAATACTTGAAGCTACGATGTGGTGGCCATTACAGAGACTTGCATGGCTCAGGGACAGGAATAGTTACTTCAAGTGGCGGATTTTAGATGTTTCGGGTAGGAGAGGGAGGGATAAAAAGAGGTTGGGGAGATACACTGCTGATCATAGATAGCGTCACGGCTGCAGAAAAGGTGGACGTTGCGGAGGGATTGTCTACGGAGTCTCTATGGGTTGAGGTTTGGAACAGGAAGGGGTCAATAACTTTACTGGGTGTTTTTTTATGGGGCGCCCAACAGTAACAGCGGCATCGATGGGCAGATAAGGAAACAGATCCTAGAAATTTGTGATAACAACAGAATTGTTGTGATGGGAGATTTTATTTTCCCAATATCGATTGGAATCTCCATACAGCAAGGGGTTTAGATGGGGTGGAGTTTGTTAAGTGTGTTCAATATGTAGATAAGTCTACAAGAGGAGAAGCTGTGCTTGATTTGGTATTAGAGAATGAACCTGGTCAGTTGTCAGATCTCTCAGTGGGAGAGTATTTTGGAGATAATGATCATAATTCTATCTCCTTCCCAATAGCATCGGAGAGAGATAGAAACAGACAGACTAGAAAGGTGTTTAATTGGAGCAAGGAGAATTATGATACTCTCAGGGAGGAAATTGGAAGCTTAAACTGGGAAGAGATGTTCTCAGGGAAAAGTACAGAAGAAATGTGGCAAATATTCAGGGGATATTTCTGTGGAGTTCAAATGAGACAGGGAGGTTACGATGGGATACTAGAACCGTGGTGTACAAAGGCTATAATAAATCTAGTCAAAAAGAAAAGAAAAGCTTACAAAAGGTTAAGAGAGCGAGGTAATGTTTGAGATCTAGAAGAGAATATGTCTAACAAGAAGGAGCTCAATAAGGATATTAGGGGAGCCAGAAGGGGACATGAGAAGGCCTTGGTGGGCAGTATTAAGTAAAACCTCAAGGAATTCGACAAGTATGTGAAGAGCAAGAGTATAAGACGTGAAAGAATATGACCTAACAAATGAAACAGTGGGAAAGTGTGTATGGATCTGGAAGAAACAGCAGAGGTACCCAATGAATATTTTACCTCAGTATTCACTACGGAAAAATGTCTTGGTGATTGCAGTGAGGACATGTAGCAGGCTGAGAAGCTTGAACATGTAGATATGAAGAAGGAGAAAGTGCTGGAGCTTTTGGAAAGCATTAAGCTGGATAAGTCGCTGGGACCGGATGTGATATACCCCAGGCTGCTATGGGCGGGAAGGAAGGAGATTGCGGAGCCTCTGGAGATGATCTTTGCATCATCAATGGAGACGGGAGAGGTTCCGGAGGATTGGAGGGTTGCGGATATTGTTCCCTTATTTAAGAAAGGGAGTAGAGATAGCCCAGGAAACAATAGACCAGTGAGTCTTACTTCAGTGGTTGGTAAGTAGATGGAGAAGATCCTGAGAGGCAGGATTTATGAACATTTGGCAAGGTATAATATGATTAGGAATAGTCAGCATGGGTTTGTCAAGAGCAGATCCTGCCTTACGAGCCTGATTGAATTTGCTGAAGACGTGACTAAACACATTGATGAAGGAAGAGCAGTAGATGTAGTGTACGTGATTTCAGAAAGGCATTTGGTAAGGTACCCCATGCAAGGCTTATTGAGAAAGTAAGGAGGCATGGGATCCAAGGGACATTGCTTTGTGGATCCAGAACTGGCTGGCCTGCAGAAGGCAAAGAGTGGTTTTTGACGGGTTATATTCTGCATGGAGGTCGGTGACCAGTGGTGTACCTCAGGGATCTGTTCTGGGATCTTTACTCTTTCTGATTTTTATAAACGACCTGGATGAAGAAGTGGGTTAGTAAGTTTGCTGATGATACAAAGGTTGGAGGTGTTGCGGATAGTGTGGCGGGCTGTCATAGGCTACAGAGGGACATAGATAGGATGGAAAACTGGGCTGTTTCGTGGCAGATGCAGTTCAACCCAGAAAAGAATGAAGTTGTTCATTTTGGTAGGTCAAATATGATGGCAGAATATAGTATTAATGGTAAGGCTCTTGGCAGTGTGGAGGATCAGAGGGATCTTGGGGTCCGAGTCCATAGGACGCTCAAAACAGCTGCACAGATTTACTCTGTGCTTAAGAAGGCAGACGGGGTATTGTCCTTCATCAATCGTGGAATTGAATTCAGGAGCCAGTGGGCAATGTTGCAGAAATATAGGAGCCTGTTCAGACCCCACTTGGAGTACTGTGCTCAGTTTTGGTCGACTCACTCCAGGAAGGATATGGAATCTATAGAGAGGATGCAGAGGAGATTGACAAGGATGCCACCTCGATTGGAGAGCATGACTTATGAAAACAGTTTGAGGGAATTTCAGCCTTTTCCCCTTGGAGCGACAGAGGATGAGGGGGGACCTGATAGAGGTGTATAAGACGATGAGAGGCATTGATCGTGTGGACAGTCAGAGGCTATTTCCCAGAGCTGAAACGGTTCCACAAGAGGACACAGGTTTAAGATGCTGGGGGATAGGTACAGAGAAGATGTCAGGGCTTAAGTTTTACACTCAGAGTGGTGAGTGCGTGGAATAGGCTGCCGGAAACGGTGGCAGAGGCGGATACAATACGGTTTTTTCAGAGACTATTGGATACGTATATGGAGCTGAGAAAAATATTTAAGGAATATTTGCATAGGGTTCTGGAGAGGTTTGTACCACTGAGGCAGGGTAAGGATGGTAGAGTTGAAGGAACCGTGGTTGACACGAGACGTAGAATGTCTTGTTGGGAGGAAGAATGCTTACCTGAGTTTCACAAAGCATGGAACATGGAGGGCTATGGGTAAGCCTAGTAATTTCTATGATAGTGGGCCGAAGGGCATGAGTTGTGGTGCAGGTTTTCTATGTATCTATGTAGATGGTACGGAGTTTGTTAACTGTGTATAAGATGGATTCCTGACACAGTATGTGGGCAGGCAAACTGGAGGAGAAGCCTTTCTGGATCTGGTGCTAGGCAATGAGCTTAATCAGGTTTCAGATCTCTCGCTGGGAGAGCATTTTGGTGAAAGTGTCCATAACTCCTTGACCTTTACCATAGCGTTTGAGAAGGATCGGAACAGACGATATAGGAAAGTATTTAATTGTGGGAGGGGGCTTATGATGCTATTAGGCAGGAACTTGGGAGAGTAAATTGGAAACAGATATTGTTGGGGAAGTACACTGCGGAAAGGTGGAGGCTGTTTAAGAAATACTTGCATGGGGTTCTGGATAGGTTTGCCCCATTGAGGCAGGGTAAGAATGGTCGAGTGAAGAAACCGTTGTTGATACGAGACTTAAGACGTCTTGTCAGGAGGAAGAAAGAAGCTTAGCTGAGGTTCAGAACGCCTGGATCAGACAGGGCTCTGGAGAGATAGTCAGGAGTGAGGTTATGAATGGACTTATGAGAGCTAGAAGGGGGCATGAGAAGTCCTTAGAGAGTAGGATAATGGAACACCCCAAGGCTTTCTAGAAATATGTGAAGAATAAGAGGATGACAAGAGTGAGGATAGGACAGATCAAGGATAAAAGACGAAACATGTTCCTCGAGTTAGAAGAGATAGTGAAAGTCAATGAATACTTTGCTTCAGTATTCACCAGTCAGAGGCCCCTTGACGGTTCTGAGGTTCCATAAAACAGGCTGATATATTCGGTCTTGTCGAAGTGAGGAAATTGAATGTGGTGGAACAGTTGAAAAACATTAGGATAGATAAGTCACCGGTGCGGGACGGGATATATCCAAGGTTAATTACGGAAAACGAGGGAAGAGATTGCTGCGCCTTTGACGACGATCTTGTATGTTGGGTAACGTTGTTCCTCTGTTTAATAAAGGGAGTAGGGTAAATCCTGGGAATGACAGACCAGTGAGTCTCAGTTCAGTGGTGGATAAATTACTGGAGAATATTATTAGAGACAGTATTTATTGGCATTTGGAGAATCATTAGCTGAGTAGGGTTATTCAGAATGGCTTTGTAAGGGGCAGGTCGTGCCTCAGGAGCCTGATTGAAATCTTTGAGGATGTGACAAAGCACATTGATGAAGGTAGAGCAGTGGATGTGGTGTACATGGATTTTAGTAAGGCGTTTGATAAGGTTCCTCATGGAAGGATTATTCAGAGAGTCAGGAGACATGGGATCCAGAGACACCTGTGTGTGTAGATTCAGAATTGGCTCGCCCATGGAAGACTGAGGGTAGTGGTAGCTGCAGCGTATTATGCCTGGAGGACGTTGACCAGTGGTGCTCCGCAGGGATCTGTTCTGGGACCCGTGCTCCTTGTGATTATTATAAATGGTTTGTATGAGGATGTGTAAGGGTGGGTTAGTAAGTTTGCTGATGATACAAAGGTTGGTGGTGTTGTGGGTTTTGTGGAAGGTTGCTGGAGATTACAACAGGATATTTACAGAATGCAGAGCTGGTATGAGAAGTGGCAGATGGAGTTCAACTCTGAAAAGTGTGAAGTGATACACTTCGGTAGATCGAATTTGAAGGCGGAATACGAGGTTTATGGCAGGACACTTATCAGTGTGGAGGAACAGTGGGTCACTGGGGCTAAGGTCCTTAGATCCCTCAAGGTTGGTGCACAGGTCGATAAGGTTGTTCAGAACGTGTATAGTGTGTTGGCCTTCATTAATCGGGGTATTGAGTTCAAGAGCTGCCAAGTACTGTTGCAACTTTATAGAACTCTTGTTACACAACACTTGGAGTATTGTGCTCAGTTCTGCTCGCCTCATTACAGGAAGGATGTGGAAGCCCTGGTTAGGATGCAGGGGCGATTCACCAAGATGCTGCCTGTATTGGGCACACACAGAATGCTGGAGGAGCTCAGCAGGTCAGGCGGCAACTATGGAGGGAAATAAAAAGTCGACGTTTCGGGTGGAGACCCTTCGTCAGGCCTGGAGGGTAAAAGGGCAGAAGGCAGAATGAAAAGGTCGTGGGAGGGGAGGAGCACAGGCTGGCAGGTTATAGGTGAGTCCATGTGAGGGAAGTTAGGAAGGTGAGTGTATCGGAGGGGGAGTGAAAGGGAGTTATGCAAGCAGCTGATCCCTTTCTCTCTCTCCCACCTCTCACTCTCCCCCTCTCTCCCCCCTCTCCCTATCTCTCTGCCCCCTCTCTCTCTTCCTCTCTCTATCCCCTCTCTTCACCCTCTCCTTGCCCCTCTTCTCTATCTCTCTTTCCCCTGTGATCATGTTGAACTGTGAACCTTTCTGCCTCTCTCTCTCCCCCTCTCTCTTCCTCCTCTCATTAAGCCCTCTATTTCTCTCTCCCCTCTATCTCCCTCTCTCCTCTCTCTCCCTCTCTCCCCGTCTCTCCCCTTTCTCTCCCTCTCTCTCCCTCCCTTTCTCTCTCTCCCCTTCTCCGATCTCCATGTTGAACTGAGAACCCCTTCTCACCCCCTCTCTCCTCCTCTCTCTCTCTCTCTCACCCCTCTCTCCCTTCTCTCGACCCTTTCAGGACCCCCTTTCTCATCCCCGCTTTCTACCCTCTCTCTGTCCCCCTCTCTCTCTCCCCTCTCTCTCCACCCTCTCTCACCCCTCTTCTCTCCCTCTCCCTCTCTCTTTCTCTGTACCCCTCTCTCTCCCCCTCTCCCAACCCCCGATTTCCAAGTTGAACTGTGTCTCCCCCCCCCCTCCTCTTCCCCTCTGCAGGGTCACAGTGCTGACTTGATTGGGGTCTGAGACCTCGCAATGAGGATCCCGTCGGTGGACCCAGACGGGTATGGAGGGGAGGAGGGAGCCGTCCACGGATCGTGCCGTGAACCTGAGGTGGGCCTGTGGACTGAAGGGGGAGAACGGTCTCGGGGAGGTGGGGAAGATGGGAACGGTGAGGAAGAGTGTGATTCTGGAACCTGCCGTCTCCAGTGGCCATGGAAGCGAAGTGAAGGAGGGTCCCGCAGTGGAGGTGAGGGTCCCACAGTGGGTAAGGGTCTACTGGAGTGTTGAGTTTCCTGCAGCGAGGGGAGGGTCTCCCTGTGGGTGTTGGCTGAAGGGTCTTCCTATGGGTTAAGGGTGAAGGGATTACCGTTGGGTGAGGGGTCTCTCATTGGGTGAGGGCTCTACCAGTATGTGAGGCGTCTCCAAGTGTGTGAGGAGTGTGGCTTCGGAGGACAGACAAATCGTGAAGTCTGAGTGTTGGGGAGCGGGGTCCTCCAGCCCCCCGGCAGGTGCCGAAATAAACCGGAACGGGTCAGGAACGCCGGGCTCAGGACCTTCTCTGTTGTAGGTCGGGTGTCGGGGCGAGACTTAGGCTGCAAGATCCCTCCGTCCATCCCGGTACACAACCCCACGGCGTCCCTGTTCCAAACCCATCGGTTCCCCACACCCCGTCTCCGTGAACCCTTCCCTCTCCGACAATCTTCCCCGTCTCTGTCAGCCCCTCCCTCCCTTACACACTTCTCCGTCAACCCTCACTCACCCACATCCCTCCCCGTCTCTGTCACCCACGTCCTTCCCTGCACCCCTCCCCCTCTCCGTCAACCCCTCCCTCCACACTTCTGGAATCAGCACCCATTTGTGGGCAACACTCCCACCCGGTGCTGTTCTCCCGTGTTCACAGGCTCTCCTGATTTATGGTAACCCTGACACCCAATGGTGTTCCGTCACATTGGCAGTAAGCGCAGGGAAACCGCAGAGGAAACGCACAACCGTACATCACAGGAACAGGCTCTTCGGCCCACAATGCCTGTGTTGACATGGTGCTGAATTAAATTGAACCTCTTCTGCTCACACAATGTCCGTCTCCCTCTGTCCCCGCACATCCACGTTACTGTCTAAGTGCCTTGTTAACCCTTTTATCGGATCTTCCTCCACCCCACCCCTGGCAGAACACTCCAGGTACCCACCGATTTAATCTTAAACAAACTTGCCCCCACATCTACTTTGAACTTTTCCCCTCACCTTAAATGCATGCCATCTGGTATTATATATTTCCACCCTGGGTGGGGGGTGGAGAAAGATAGCGGCTGTCTACTCTACCTGTGCCTCTCGTGATCTTCCCAACCACTCCCCTCAGCCTTCGCCACTCCTGAGAGAACAACCCAAGTCTGTTCGACCTCTCCTTATAGCTCACGCCCTCTAATCCCGGCAGCTTCCCGGTGAATCTCTCCTGCACCCTGTGCGAAGACCCCGCACCCTTCCTGCAACGGAAGTGACCAGAACTGCACAGAAGTGCGGCCCGCACAGAGTTTTTATACAGCTGCAACGTGACTTCTCGACTCTTGTACTCGACGCCCGGACCGATGAAGGCGAGCGTGCCTTACACTTTCTTTACCGCCCTGTCGACCTGTGCGGCCACTTTCAGGGAAGCTGTGGACTCGTACCACAGGATCCCCTCTGTACACAAACACCGTTAAAGGTCCTGCCATTAAGAGTGTCCCGTCCCCTTACATATGACCTCCCGAAGTGCAACCCCTCACACTCGCTCGGATTAAACACCTTCTGCCACTTCTCCACTCAAGGATCGATATCCCGCTTGTCCTTTGCCGACCTGCTACACCATCCAGATCTCCACCGATCGTTGCGTCATCAGCGAACTTACTGACCGACCCATCCAGGACATATCTATACACCACAGATGCTGGGTCCCAGTACGGATCCCTGTGGGATACCACCGGTCACCGACCTTTTGCCAGAGTAACAATCCTCCACCTCCGAGCTCGCAGGGAGACGCCCAAGACAAGGGGGACACCCCTGGGGAGAGTTGGGGTCAGCGGGGAGATTTGGGTGAGCTCCGTTAACCGGGGAGGGCTGTGGTCTCGGCGGACGAGGGGATGGTGGGAGGGGAGGGGGTTGGGATAAAGGGGAGGGGAATGGGATGGGAGGGAGGGAAATGGGAGGGTGAGGTGGGAGGGATGGGGTATTGGGGTGGGAGGGGAGTGGGATGGGATGTAGAGGAGGGGAGGGGAATGGGATGGTGGTTGCGGAGGGGAGGGCAGTTGGAGGTGGGAGGAGAAGGGTGTGTGTGTGGGGAGGTTGTGTGGGAGGGAAGGGGGATGGGTTTGTGTGGCGGGAGGGTGTGGTGGGAGTGGAGTTGTATTGGGGTGTGTGCGGTAGTGGAAGGTGCGATGGGAGGGGGATTCGGGGCGTGGTAGGGAAGGGGAAGTAGTGGTGGGAGGGGAGGGGATGGGGTTTGGAGGCGCTGGGAGGGATAGGGCTCAAAACTAAATAGTAGTGGGGTGCGTTCAACGTATTGGAAAAGTATGGATATAGTAAAGGGAAAGGAGAGTGCTGGAAAGGTTATTGAAGTCTCCAGACTAAAGAATAAAGACAACAAGCTTAGAAATGGATAAGAATTTAACTTCCAGCAACATGGAGACAAATTTGAGAAGAAGGGTGGTGAACACAGGACTGAGGGTGTTATATTTGAATGTCAACAATACACGAAATATAGTAGGTGGGCTTTTAGCGCTGTTAGAAATTGGCAGGTACGAGGTCGTGGTTGAAAGAAGATCACATCCTAACAAAAAGACAGGCAGGTGGGCAGAGGGGGTGGGGGTGGCTCTGCTGGTATAAAGTGAAATCAAATCCTCAGCAAGAAGTGACGTAAGATCAGAAGATGTAGAATCCTTGTGTGTAGAGTTAAGTAGCTGAAAGGGTAAAAAGACCTTGATGGGAATTATATACAGGCCTCTGTTAGTAGCCAGGATGTGGGGTACAAATTACAACAGGAGATAGAAAAGGCATATAAAAAGGACAATGTTACAATGGTCATGAGGGGTTTCTTTGTACAGGTAGATTGGGAAAATCGGGTTAGCACTGGATCCCAAGAGAAAGAATTTGTAGAATGTCTACCAGATGGCTTTTTAGAGCAGCTTACGGTCGAGCCCACGAGGGAATAGCAAATTCTGGATTTGGTGCTGTGCAATAAACCAGATTTGATTAGGGAGCTTCAGGTAGAGGGACGTTCAGGAGGCAGTGATCATAATATGATAGCATTCACCCTGCAGTTTGAGAGGAAGAAGCTAAAATCATATGTATCGGTATTACAGTTGAGTAAAGGTAACTACAGAGGCAATGAGAGAGGAACTGGCCAAGGTTGATTGGAAGGGACCTTTAGCAGGGATGACCATAGAGCAGGAATGGCAGGAGTTTCTGAGACTGATTTGGAAGACGCAGGATCAGTTCATCCCAAAGAAGAAGAAGCATTATAAAGGGAGGATGAGGCAACTGTGGCTGTCAAGGGATGTCAAAGACAGCATAAAAGCAAAAGAGATGGCTTACAATATTGCAAAAACACCTGGAAGCTAGAGGATTGGGAAGCTTTTAAAACCAACAGAAGGCAACTGAAAAAGCAATGAGGAGAGAAAGGATGAAATGTGAATGTAAGATAGCCAATAATTTAACGGAGGACACCAGTAGTTTGTTTTCAGATATATAAAGAGTTAAAGAGAGGGAAGAGTGGACATGGCGCCGCTGGAAAATGATGCTGGAGAGGTAGTAATGGGTAACAAAGAAATGGCGGACGGACTGAATAAGTATTTTGCGTTAGTCTACGCTGTGGAAGCCACAAGCAACGTGCCAGAGATTTGAGAGAGTCAGGGGTAGAAGTGAGTGTAGTCGCTATTAGGAGGAGAAGGTTCTTGCAAAGCTGAAAGGTCTGAAGGCGGATAAGTCACCTGGACCGGATGGACTACACCCCAGGGTTCTGAAAGAGGTTGCTGAAGAGATTCTGGAGGCATTAGTAGTGATCTTACAACAATCACTGGAGTCGGGAATGGTTCTGGAGGCTGGAAAATCTCAAATGTCACTCCACTCTTTAAAAATGGATGGAGGCAAGAGCAAGGAAATTATGGACCGATTAGCTTGTCTTCCGTGGTTGGTCAGATGTTAGAGTCCATTATTAAGGATGAGATTTCTGCTTAAGTGTTTTCTCTGTTTATCACTTTTATTAGGGTTTTTGGGTGTAAGGGTTGGTTTTTGTTAGGGTTTTTAGTGTAAGGTTTAGATTTTCTAATAAGTTTTTTAAGTAGTCGAGTGGGGGCTGGACTGCGCAGGCGCGGCGCGGGCAGCTTAAAAAGGAGAGCAATAAAAACTTCGGAGGACTCTGGCTTTGGTTCGGAGGACTTCGGAGCAGCTAAGTGTTTTCTCTGTTTATCACTTTTATTAGTGTTTTTGGGTGTAAGGGTTTTCAGTGTAAGGTTTAGATTTTTTAATAAGTTTTTTAAGTAGTCGAGGGGGGCTGGACTGCGCAGGCGCGGCGCGAGTAGCTTAAAAAGGAAACAACCTCGAGAGCAAACAGCGTCGGAGCGGGCAATTGAGTGAGTGGGAGCAGAGTGTTCTGGGCTTTGGCTCAAGGGGCTTCGGCGTGAAGGGGCTAGGAGGGTAATTAGCTGGTAAGTAGGTAAAGGCAAGGTTTACCTTTTGTTCATTATAGATTTGTTGGTGGGACTAACTAGGGAAAAAAGAAAGGTAGTCAGATGGAGGACATGGTGGTGTGCTGCAGCTGTTTGATGTGGGAACTCGTGGACCTTGCTGCGGTCCAAGATGGACACATCTGCAGTAAGTGCTTGAGGCTGGACGAACTTCGGATCAGAGTTGATGAGCTGGAGTCGCAGCTACAAACACTGCGCAGCATAAGGGAGGGAGAGAGTTATGTAGACACGGTGCATCAGGTGACAGTCACACCCTCTGAAGTTCAGGAGGCAGATAGAATGGTGACTGTCAGGGGAGGGAAGAGGAAGAAGAAGTCAGGCAGGCAGACAGGACAGAGAACCCCGGAGGCTGTTCCCTTCGGTAACAAGTTTTCTACCTTGGAAGCTGTTGAGGGGGATGACCTGCAGGGGCCTAGCTGCAGTTACCAGGTCTCTGGCACTGGGGCTGGTACTGCTGCTCAGAAGGGAAAGGTGGGAAAGAGACATGCGGTAGTGATAGGGGACTCGATAGTCAGGGAAACAGACAGGAGGTTCTGTGGCAGTGAGCATGAATCCCGGATGATATGTTGCCTCCCAGGTGCCAGGGTCCCAGATGTCACTGATCGGGTCCACAGAATTCTTGAGTGGGAGGGAGAGCAACCTGAAGTTGTGCTTCATACTGGCATCAATGACATAGGTAGGAAGGGGGATGACGTCCTGAAGAGTGAGTTCAGGGAGCTAGGCAGAAAATTGAGGAACAGGACCTCAAGGGTAGCAATCACGGGATTGCTGCCAGTGCCACGTGATAGTGAAGGTAGGAATAGGAGGAAGTGGCAGATAAATGCGTGGCTGAGAAGCTAGTGCAGAAGGGAGGGTTTTAGATTTCTGGATCATTGGGATCTTTTATCGGGAATGTGGGACCTGTACAGAGAGGACGGATTAACCCGAACCAGAAGGGGGCCAATATCCTTGCGGCGAGATTTGCTGAGATTTGTTCGGGAGGGTTTAAACTAGTTTGTGAGGGGGAAGGGAACCGGAGTAGTAGGTCAGAGGAAGAAGGGAATGGGGAAAAGTTAGATGAAACAGGTAGAGAGGCTCTGGGGAAGGAGAAGCAGAATACAGGCTATAAAAGTAGTAAGGTAGATGGACTGAAGTGTGCTTACTTAAGTGCAAGAAGTGTCAGGAATAAGGGGGATGAACTGAGGGCTTGGATAAGTATGGGGGACTATGATATTGTGGCTATTACTGAGACATGGCTGACGTCAGGAGAGGAGTGGATATTGAATATTCCTGGTTTTCGGTGTTTTAAGAGGGATAGGGAAGGGGGAAGAAGAGGTGGAAGGGTGGCGATACTGGTCAGAGACACTGTTACGGCTGTGGAAAACATGGATGTTGTAGAAGGATCATCTCTAGAGTCTGTATGGGTGGAATTAAGGAACAAGAAAGGAGCGGTTACTCTCCTAGGAGTATTCTATAGGCCCCCCAGTAGCAGTAGAGATATAGAGGAGCAGATTGGTAGGCAGTGTTTGGAGGGAAGCAGAAATAACAGGGTTGTTATAATGGGAGACTTCAATTTCTCAAATATAGACTGGAACCTGCTTAGTGCCAAAGGTTTAGATGGAACGGAATTTGTTAAGTGTGTCCAGGAGGGATTCCTGACGCAGTATGTTGTCAGGCCGACTAGAGGGAATGCCATGTTAGATCTAGTTTTAGGAAATGAACCGGGACAGGTGAAGGATCTATTGGTGGGTGAGCATTTGGGGGACAGTAACCATTGCTCCATAACCTTTAAAATTGTCATGGACAGGGACAGGTGCAGAGAGGACAAGAGGTTTCTCAATTGGGGAAGGGCTAACTACGAGGCTATGAGGAGAGGACTTTGGAGTGTAAATTGGGATGTCCTTTTTGAAGGAAAATGTACCATGGAGATGTGGTCGATTTTCAGGGATCTTATGTAGGATTTTAGGGATAAATATGTCCCGGTGAGGCAGAGAAGGAATGGCAGGGTGAAGGAACCGTGGGTGACGAGAGAGGTGGAACGACTTGTTAGGGAGAAGAAGGTAACATACGTGAGGTATAAGCAGCAAGGTTCAGAGAGGCCCGTGAGGAATATAGAGTAGCGAGGAAGGAACTTAAGAAAGGCCTGAGGAGAGCTAGAAGGGGACATGAAAAGGCTTTGGCTAGTAGGGTTAAGGAACATCCCAAGGTCTTTTTCAAGTACGTGAGAGTAGGAGGATGGCTAGGGTGAAGGTAGGTCCGATTAAGGACAAAGGTGGGAGAATTTTCCTGGAGGCCGCGGAAGTGGGAGAAGTTCTCAATGAATACTTAGGTATTCACCAGGGAGAGGGGTCTTGATGCGGAGGGGAGTGCTGGTAGGGGTAATGTTCTCGAGGTTGTTGATATCAAGAGGGAGGATGTGTTGAAGTAGTTAAATAATATGAAGACAGATAAATCTTCGGGGCCTGACGGTGTTTTCCCCAGGCTGCTTCGAGAGGCTAGGGAGGAGATTGCTGAACCGCTGGTAAGGATCTTTGAGTTCTCGTTGTCTACGGGGGTGGTGCCGGAGGATTGGAGGGTTGCGAATGTTGTCCCCTTGTTCAAAAAAGGTAAGAGGGATAGGCCAGGGAATTATCGACCGGTGAGTCTCACGTCTGTGGTGGGTAAGCTGTTAGAAAGGATTCTAAGGGATAGGATTTATGAACACCTTGAGAATCATGGACTGATTAGGGACAGCCAGCATGGCTTTGTGAAGTAAAGATCTTGCCTCACAAAAACTGATAAAGTTCTTTGAGGAGGTGACCAGGAAGATTGATGAGGGCAGTGCGGTGGATGTGGTTTACATGAATTTTAGTAAGGAGTTTGATAAGGTACCTCATGGTAGGCTTCTTCAGAAGGTCAGAGGCCAAGGGATCCAAGTAAGCTTGGCTGTGTGGATTAGGAATTAGCTTGCATGTAGAAAGCAGAGGGTTGTGGTGGAAGGCAGTGCCCTCGGATTGGAAGGCAGTGACTTGTGGTGTCCCGCAGGGATCGGTTCTGGGACCTCTACTTTTTGTGATATTTATAGATGACTTAGATGAGGGGGTGGAGGGCTGGGTTAGTAAGCTTGCAGACGACACTAAGATAGGCGGTGTTTTGGATAGTGTGGAGGGCTGTCAGAGCTTACAGAGGGATATTGATAGGATGCAGAGCTGGGCTGACAAGTGGCAGATGGAGTTCAATCCGGAGAAGTGTGAGGTGGTACACTTTGGAAGGACAAACTCCAGGACAGAGTACTGGGTGAATGGCAAGGTACTTGGCAGTGTGGAGGAGAAGAAGGATCTGGGTGTTCATATTCACAGTTCATTGAAAGTTGCCTCACAGGTGGAAAGAGCAGTTAAGAAGGCTAGTGGGATGTTGGCTTTCATAAGTCGCGGGATTGAGTTTAGGCCACACTTAGAGTACTGTGTTCAGTTCTTGTCGCCTCATTATAGGAAGGATGTGGAGGCGTTGGAGAGGGTGCAGAGGAGATTTACCAGGATGCTTGCTGGATTGGAGAGTATTGAATATGAGGAGAGGCTTAAGGTGCTAGGGCTTTATTCACTGGAAAGGAGGAGGATGAGAGGAGACATGATAGAGGTATATAAAATATTGAGAGGAATAGATGGAGTAGACAGTCAGCGCCTCCTTCCCAGGGTACCAATGCTCAAGACGAGAGGGAATGGTTTTAAGGTTATGAGTGGGAGGTTCAGGGGAGATGTCAGAGGGAGATTTTTCACCCAGAGAGTGGTTGGTGCATGGAATGCACTGCCTGGGGTGGTGGTGGAGGCAGATACATTGAACAGGTTCAAGAGCTTGTTGGATAGGCATATGGAGGAATATGAGGTAGAGGAATATGCTGGAGGAAGGGGTTAGGTAGTGTGAGGGTGGTCTGATGGACGGCACAACATGGTGGGCCGAAGAGCCTGTTTTGTGCTGTATGATTCTATGGTTCTATAGTTCTATGGTACCTGGAAGCACATGATAAAATAGGCCGAAGTCAGCGTGGTTTCCTCAAGGGGAGATCTTTCCTGACAAATCTGTTGGAATTCCTTGAGGAAGTAACAAGCAGGATAGCCAAATGAGAGACAGTGGATGTTGTTTAATTGGATTTTCAGTAGGTCTTTGACAAGTTGCCGCAAATACGGCTGCTGAACAAGATAGGATCCCATGTTATTACAGGAAAGGTACGAGAATGGATAGAAGATTGTCTGACTGGCAGAAGGCAAAGAGTGGGAATAAAGGGGGCCTTTTCTGGTTGGCTACCGCTGACCAGTGGTGTTCCGCAGTCGTCGGTGTTGGGTCCGCTCCTTTTCACGTTATATGTTAATGATCAGGATGACAGAATTGATGGCTTTCTGGCCAAGTTTGCAAATGATACACAGATAGGTTTGGGGGCAGGGACTGTTGAGGAGGAAGGGAGTCTGCAGAAGGACTTGTACAGGTTGGGGGTATGGGTAAGAAGTGGCAGATCGAATACAGCGTAGGGAAGTGTCCGGTCATGCACGATGGTAGAAGGAATAAAGGCGTCGACTATTTTCTAAACCAGGAGCGGATTCAGAAATCGGAGGTGCAAAGGGACTTGAGAGTCCCAGTGAAGGATTCCCTGACGGTTAACTTGTAGGTTGAGTCGATGGTGGGAAGGCAAATGCAATGTTAGCATTCATTTCGAGAGGACTAGAATATAAAAGCAAGGGTGTAATGCTGAGGCTTGGTAAGGCTTTGGTCAGACCACATTTAGAGTATTGAGAGTAGTTCTGGGCTCCATACCGAAGGAGGCATGTGCTGGCGTGGGAGAGAGTCCAGAGGAGATTCAGGAGAACGATCCATTGGATGAAGGGTTAACGTACGAGGAGCGTTGGATGTCTCTGCTTCTGTTCTCGCTGGAGTTTAGAAGGATGAGGGGGGATCTCATTGAAACCTACCGAATATTGAAGGGTCTTGATATGGTGGACAGGGAGAGGATGCTTCCATCAGTGGGAGATTCTAGGACCAGAGGGGACAGACTCAGAACAGAAGGATGTCCCTATAGAACTGAGATGAGGAAGAATTTCTTCAGCCAGAGGGCGATGAATCCTTGATATTCGTTGCCACAGACGGCTGTGGAGGCCAAATCATTGGGTGTGTTGAAAGCAGAGGTTGGTATGTTCTTGTTCTAAGTCTTGTAATAAATGGTTAAATCGCCATTGTCTGACATCAAAGGATATATCTGCTAATTTAAGTGATAATTTCAATGGTGCGTGATCAGAAATGGAAATTGCATCGTATTTACAGTCCGTAGTAAGTGGAGATAATCTAACATCCATAAAAAAAATCAATGCTCATTATGGTAGACATGAGAAAAGAATGAAAATTCTTTATCATTTGGGTGTAGAAATCTCCAAACATCTAAAATTCCGGATTCAACTGAGAAGGAGTTAATAAAGACAGCGGATTTTTTTGGAAGTGCAGGATTTAACACAGATCGAAGGGTTTAGACAGCAGATGAAATCTCTACCCATAATCAAATTGTATTCATTTAAATTAGGAAAAAATACAAACAGATGTTTAAAAAATTCAGGGTTATCTACGTTGGCTGCATAAACATTAATCATAACAATTTTTTATTATGAAGTAGAACAGTAATTAATAAAAATCTACCATTTGGGTCTGATATTGTTTCATGATGGACAAACGAAATTGAGGAGTCTATAAAAATAGAGACTCCTTTCACCTTTGCTTGTGAATTTGAATGGAACTGTTGACCTCTCCAAAATCTAAAAAAAAACGTTGATTATCTTTCTTTCTGATGTGAGT
Source organism: Pristis pectinata (assembly GCF_009764475.1). Classification (NCBI taxonomy): domain Eukaryota; kingdom Metazoa; phylum Chordata; class Chondrichthyes; order Rhinopristiformes; family Pristidae; genus Pristis; species Pristis pectinata. The sequence continues at coordinate 3,616,794 of NC_067421.1, read as the reverse complement.
CTCCTGAACAACAATGATCTGAGCATTTAATCTATGAAAAACTTCAAAGATATTCTTGCGCTTGACCGGATTGTTAAAGCCGTCTATATTCCATGAAATAAAATTAATAATCTTAACCATTTTAACAGATTAAACAAACATATGGTACGTAAATGGTTAATCTTTCTATACACGAGTCTTACCCGCAGGAAGAAGTTAAAAAAAAGTTCAGAGGAAGCGGATATGACGACTATTTCCAAAAATTTGTAGTTTAGTCCAGAAAAAAGTAATAAAAGCAGCCCCGCCCCCTCCCCCAGCAGCCCGAAAACTAGCCAATAGGCAGCCAGAAAGCTACCCTCTCATTGAACTGACCCTAGTTCTATTGGTGGCAGTAGTCCAAGTTAAAAACAAATACATAAACCACCCACGTTTCGTCTAAAGTTTATCGACATAGTCAGAACTAAGTTATCGAACTAACAACCATAGCTGTGATATTGAAACAGAGCCAAAGGGCGTTAACAGTCGACATTTAAAAGATACAGTTTAATAGTTATTTCGAAAAGAAAGCAAGCGATCAGTCATTTTGCTAAATTCTTAATTATTATTGAAATAAAACATTAAAAATATTAAAAGAAAGAAAAGAAAAGGTTTAAATCTAAAAATTAATTAGTAAATTAATTAAAAAATAATTTAATTCTAAAATTCTTTCATATATTTGGCAGATTAAAAACCCAAGGTTAAGTAGGAAATATTTACAAAAACTAAAAAAGGATGGTGGTATGGCCCTGCCTAACTTTAGATTATATTATTGATCAATTAATATCAGATATTGAATTTTTTGGATACAAGATTCATATGTAATTCAATGCCCCAAATGTGTACACCTTGAGCATCAATCAGTACCTGGATTTTCATTAGTTTCTATTTTAGGAGCTTCACTTCCGTTTTGCACTTAGCAAATTAAGGAAACGCATGGTATGTAAACAATTGTTAAACATAGAACACGAATATCGATTCAATTTCGTAAATTTTTGGACTGAATAAATTGAACTTGTCAAGTCCCATTCAATCTCCTTTTTTCATCCAACCATCCAGAGGTGACTCAGCTTTTTCTCCATGGAAGATGGAAGGGAATGGTGTGTTTTCGTGATTTATTCATTGATAACTGTTTTTCAAATTTTGAACAACTGCACAACAAATACAATTTGCTGAGATCACACCTTTTTCGATACTTGCAGATTAGAATTTTTTAAAAAGCTACTATACCCTCTTTTCCCACACCTTACAACACTGAAATTACGGGAAAAAAAAGGTCTTAATCCTTATCAGATGGGCTTGATAGCAATAATCTATGATTAATTTATGAAAATACGTCCAGAATCACTCGACAAAATTAAGGATGAATGGAAAAGTGAGCTCCAGACATCTTTACCTACAGAGACATGGAAGAAAATTCTTCATTTAGTTAATACATCTTCAATGTGTGCCAGACACTCTTTGGTACAGCTTAAGGTAGTCCACAGGACCTATGTGTCAAAGGATAAGCTAGCCAGTTTTTATCACCATATAAATCCGAAATGTGACAGATGTAAGTAGAATGTGGCTTCTTTGACACATGTTTTGGTTCTGTCCTATTTTGGAAAAATATTGGAAAGGTATTTTTAACATTATCTCAACTGTATTAAAGATTGATTTACGACCTCACCCTACCACTGCAATTTTTGGATTACTAAGGATAGACTATGACCATTTATCTGCTTCCGCTAACCGTATGATTGCCTTTGTTACATTAATGGCCAAACGATCCATTTTGCTTAAATGGAAGGATCCAATACGCCCTTCTACTTTTCAGTGGTTCTCTAAAATTATATCATGGTTAAACTTGGAAAAAAAGTTAGGAGTGGTACTGTTGATCCTTCGCTTAAATTTGAAGATATTTGAAGTCCATTTATTCAATATTTTCACATAATATAGATCCCCTTTCAATAATTCTCCAATTTAGAGGAACGGAGTTGACGACATAATATTGCTCTGTTTCTACTGAGAAATTTCAGTCCAGTCATTTTTTTCTTTTTCTTTGTTCGTTTTGAATTTTTTATGTTTAGTTTGGTTTGATATATTGTTTATACTTTTTTCTTATTGATTTGGGGATTTTTTGCTCTTTCTTTTATATATGTGTAAGAAATATTTGTCTTTCCTTTCTATATATTATATTCATTTACGAGGAGAAAATAAAAAAAATCTATATATCGGTTCTTGTTCAGTCAGGGCATCAAAGGTTACGGGCAGAAGGGAGGAGAACGGGGTTGAGAGGAAGAAATGAATCAATCATGATCGAATAGGGAGCACTTGATCGGGGGAATGGCCTAATTCTGCTCCTATGTCTTATGGTCTCCTGTACCATCCACAACTCCAGCGATCGTTGTATCGTCTTCGAACTTACTGACCCACCCATCCAGGACATTTCTATATATCACCGACAGCGGGGGCTCCGGTACAGATCCCTGCGGGACACCACCAGTCACCGAATCCAGCCAGATTAAGTCCCATCGACCAGCACCCACTGCGATGGACAAGCCCATATTGAGCCCAAACGGCCAATTCACTGTGGATCCCATGCATCTTAAACATCTGGATCAGCCTTCCATGAGGGACATTGTCAAACACCTCACTGAAGTCCATGTAGACAACAGTAACAGCTCTCCCTTCATCCATCACCCTCGTCACCTCCTCTAAAAGCTCAGTCACGTTAGAGAGCCACGACTTGCCCCGCATGAAACTATCCCTGATTAGGCTTAGGTTTTCCAAATGCTCATCAATCCGATCCCCAAGAATCCGCTGCAGTAACTTCCCCATCACTGATGTGAGACTCACTGGTTGGTCTATAGTTACCAGAATTATCCCCATTTCCCTTCTTGAATAACGGAACAACATTAGCTGCTCGCCAGTCTTTTGGGACCTCGCCTGTGTCCAGAGAGGACACGAAGATCTTGATCATGGCCCCAGCAGTCTCGTCTCCTGCCTCTCTCAACAAGCTGGGGGATATCCTACCTGGTCCTGGGGTCTATTCCATCTTACTGCTCTCTGAAAGACCCAACACGCTCTTCCTTTATCTCGAAATGCCTCAGCATGTTAGCATGCTCGGCACTGATCTCCCCAACCTCCACATTCATCTCCTTAGGAAATACTGATGCAAAGTGCTCATTAACGACCTCACTCACCTCCTCCGCCTCCAAGCACACGGTCCCTCCTTTATGACCCTATGACCACTCAAGGATAGAGTCACAGAGCTACGCAGCACAGAAACAGGCTCCGCGGCCCATCTAGTTCATACCGACTTGTTTCTCTGCCGAGTGCCATCTACCTGCACCAGGACCATATCCCTCCATAGCCTCCCATCCATGTACCTATCCAAACTTCTCTTAAATGTTACAATTGGACGTGCATCCATCACTTCCGCTGGCAGCTCGTTCCACACTCGCACCACCCTCTGAGTGAAGTACTTCCCCCTCAGATTCCCCTTAAATATTTCACCTTTCACCCTAAACCTATGACCTCTAGTTCTGGACTCACCCAAGCAGAAGGGGAAAAGCATGCGTATATTCATCCCATCCATACTCCTCAGTTTTGTTTACTCCCTTAAGTTCTCCCCTCATCCTCCTGCACTCCAGGGTATAAAGTACTAACCTATTCAACCTCTCCCTGTCACTCTGGTTCTCAAGTCCCGGCAACATCCGTGTAAATTTTCTCTGCACTCTTTCAAGATTATTGATATCTTTCCTGTAGGTTCCGCCTCACCATTGTCCGTGCGGCGCATCACTACTCACAGGCCTCCAGTCAGAGAGACAACCATCTACTACCACTCTCTGGCTTCTCCCGCTAAGCCACGGTTGAATCCATACTGAATGCCAAGCGACTTAATCTTCTGGAGCAGCCTCGCATGTGGGACTTTGTCAAAGGCTTTGCTGAAGTCCATCGCCTTTGCCTTATCGATCTTTCCGTTAACCTCCTCGAATAACTCTGCAAGATTGGTTGGACATGCCCTGCCATACACAAAGCCATGTTGGTTGTCCCGCAACTCCTCTTCTGTAATCGGGATTCCGTAATAAATACTCTTTTGTTTATAGTCTCTGTGTCTGTCTCCAGAGTAAATAGGATGCAGAAAGTTCATTCAAGATCTCCCGCATCTCTTTTGTCTCCATACGTAGATGACCACGCTGATCTTCAAGAGGACAGATTTTGTCCCTTGCTATCCTTTTGATTTGAAGACAGCAACAGAGACCCTTAGGATTCTCTTTCACCTTGTCTGCCAGAGTAACCTCATGTCCTCTTTTTGCTTACCTGATTTCTCTCTTAAGTGTTCTCTTGCATTCCTTATACCCCTCAAGGACCTCATTCCATCCTCACTGCCTCTACCTGATCTGCGCCACCTCCTTGTTCTTTACCTGGGCCCCAATATTCCTCGATAACCAAGGTTCCCTGAACCAGTTAGCCTTTCCTTTTATTCTAACGGGAACATACAGATTCTGTCCTCTCAATATGTCGCTTTTGAAGGTCTCCCACTTACCAAAAATCTTTACTGGAAAACTGGTCCTACCCTCTCCCTGATTGTCCTCTTTCGCTTGACGTGTGTATAGAATGCCTTGGGATTCTCTTCAATCCGACTTCCAAGGAATTTTCATGGCCCCTCCTGGCTCTCCTCAATTCCTTCTTGAGTTCTTATCTAGTTTCTTCATAATTCTCAAGGACTCTTGATTTTAAGTTCCTGAACCTTCCATGGAACACAGAACATAGAACATTACAGCACAGTACTGGCCCATCGGCCAACTATGTTGTGTCGATATTTTATCCTGCTCTAAGATCTATCCAAACCTTCCCTCCCACATATCCGCCCATTTCTCTATCATCCATATGTCTATCTAAGAATTACTTAAATGTTCCTAATGTATCTGCTCCCACAACATCTACACACAATGCTTACCACGCACCCGCCACTCTCTCTGTAAAAATCTTAACCGTAACATCCCCGTTATACCTTCCTCCAATCACCTTAAAATTATGTCCCCTCGTGTCAGAAATTGTCGCCCTGAGAAAAAGTCTCTCACTGTCCACTCGATCTATGCCTCTTGTAACCTCTATCAGGTCACCGCTCATCCTCCTTCTCTCTAAAGAGAAAAGCCCTAGCTCATTCAATCTATCCTCATTAGACATGCTCTCCAATCCAGGAAACATCGTGGTAAATCTCCTCTGCACCCTTTATAAAGCTTTTACATCCTTCCTATAATGAGGCGACCTGAACTGAACAAAATACTCCCAACTCTGGTCTAACCAGAATTCTATAGAGCTGCAACGTTACGTCGTGGCTCGTGAACTCAGTTCCCCGACTAATGAAGGCCAACTCACCATACGCCTTCTTTACGCCTATCGACCTGCCCGGAAACCTTGTGGGATCTGTGGTCGTGGATCCCAAGATCCCTCTGTTCCTCCACACTGCTAAGAGTGCTGACATTAACCTTGTATTCTGCCTTTGAATTCAATCTCCGGAAGTGAATCACTTCACACTTTCCGGGTTGAATTCCATCTTCCATTTCTCAGCCCAGCACTGCATTCTATCAGTATCCTGCTATATTCTACAGCAACCCTCTACACTATCCACAACAAAACTAGCCTCTGTATCAGAAGTAGACGTACTAACACACCCTTCGATATCCTCGTCCAAGTCATATTTAAAAATCACAGACAACAGGGGTCCCAGGACAGATCCCTGCGGAACACCACTGGTCACCAAACTCCATGCAGAACATGCTGCATCTACCAGCACCCTCTGTCTTCTGTGGGCGAACCAATTCTGAATCTACACAGCCACGTGTCCCTGGATCCCATGTCTCCTGACCTTCTGTATAATCCTTTCATGCGAAACCTTATCAAACGCCTCACTATAATCCATGTACGCCACATCCACTGCTCTACTTCGATTGAAGGATTGGAGTTTGAGGAGAGTTGGTATGTCATCAAAGGGTCTTGTAAATTTATATAGATGAACGAAAATGCATTCTGACTGTTTCCTGGTATGGGAGGCTCCAATGCACAGGATTAAAAGAGGCTGCAGAGGGTTCTGAAATCAGCCAGCTACATCACCGGAATAACAACACGCCACCCCAACATGGAAAACATCGTCAAGAGGCGGTGCCTCAAGAATGCAGCATCCATCACTGAGGAGCATCACCATCCGAGAAATGGCGTTTTCGTTACTGCCATCAGGGAGTATGAAGACCCTCACTCAACAATCCAAGAACAGCTTCTTCCCCGAGACCATCAGATTTCTGAACGGTCCATGAACACTACTTGCTTATATTGTACTATATATTTAACAGATTCTCGCAGTTTTATGCCGTTGCACTGTACTACTGTGGCAATACCACACATTTCATGGTACATAAGACGGTGATAATAAATTGATTCTGATTGAGAAGATGTGTGCGATGTACCGTGACTTGGCCACTCGGGTTCAGAAGTGGCTTGCCCATAGAATACAGAGGGTACTGATCGATGAGACTTATTCTGGTGACAGTTCTGTAACTATTGGTGCTCCCTGGGGACCGTACTGGGACCTCCGTTGTTTGTGACATATAAAAGCAACCTGGATGAAAATGTGGATGTGTGAGTTAGTAAGTTCGCAGACGATACAAAGATTGGTGGTGTTGTGGATTGCGTTGACGATTCAGAAAGGGTACATTGGGACATAGGTCAATTGCAGATATGGGCGGAGAATTGGCAGATGGAGTTAAACCGGCCACATGATTGGTGTTCCACATTTGGATATCAAATATAAATTGACTGTACCCTGTTAATGGCAAGATTCTCAACAGTGTTGATGGACAGAAGGATCTTGTGGTGGATATCCATTGCTCTCTGGAAGTGGCTGCACAGGTTGATAGGTCGGTAAATAAGGCGTATGGCATGTTTGCCTCTATTAGTCCAGGCACTGAGTTCAAGAGTCGGGATGTTATCTCGCTGCTGATTGAAACTCTGGTCAGGTCGCATCTGTAGTATTACATTCATTACTGCTTGCCCCGTTACAGGTAGGATGTCGAGTCTTTGAAGAGGGTGGCGAAGTTCCAGGATGCTGCTTGGATTAGAGGGCATGTGCTGTTGGGAGAAGTTGGACAAACTTGGGTTGTTTTATCTGGAGCGTCGAAGGGTGAGGGAGAAACTGATAGTCGTTCATAAGATTACGAGAGAGTCACAGATAGAGTGGACATCCGGTATCTTTTTTGCAGGCAAAAATGTTTGATACTAGAGTAAATGTCTTTGAGGTGAGAAGGGCAAATTCAGTGGAGATGTATGCAGCAGGTTTTATTACACGGAGGAGGCTGTTTGTCTGGATTTCTCTGCCGGTTGTGGCTGTCTGAGGGAAATACGTTTGGGGCACATCGATGCACAGGGAATGGAGGGTTATGGACGTTGTGTAGGCAGAAAGATTAGTTTAGTTAAGCATATGAAAACTTGTTTAATTAGTCTGGCACAATATCGTGGGCCGAAGGGACTGTTCCTGTGCTGTACCTTGTTTTCTAACCCAGTACTCTGCGTCAGTGAATTCAAACCTCAAACAGCCTGAAGTAATTCTGCCGAGAAAACCCGACTTCAGATAATTCAAAGTCAGTGTCAAGGTCGAGTTTATTGTCAGAAGCACAAGTACACGAACGCACAGGTGCAGTGAAACACGTACATCACGGCATCACGGGCACATCGCGTTATATCAGCAGCATTCTCAAGTAGAACAAATTAAACATGAATTATACACAATTTGTTCAAGGAAAAAACCTCATTTAGAACAAAACAGAGTCACAGAGTTGAGACGATATTCCTTCCGGTTCACAATTCCGGGCCCGATTCTACCCGTCCCCTCCCCCACCCCCCAGTGTGTTTGGAGTGGGAGAGACGGAGTTGGTTCAGGCGAGGGAGCGGCCGGATTTCTCAGCTCCGCTCCACGCTGAGCGCATCTCACAATGAGAGTGAGTGGAGATTTCACCAGCTTCTTCAGCTGCTCCCTGAACTTAGTCTGGGTCACCGCATAAAGAGAGGTGTTTGTGCAGCATCTCAGGAGCTGCAGCATGAAGCTCAGTTCCCTTATGGTGTATGGTGGAAACCCAGCCGCAGAAAAGTAAGGCAATCGGAGCCACACAGAATTCACCGTAAACAGTGCCCACAACAGGATGAAATTCCCCGACACAACCAACAGCAAAATGAGGTATTTCCTGCGGCTCTCCATCTCCGGGTCTCTGGGACTTTCACCACTGCTCCGACCCCGGAGTCTCCTGCGGGCTCTACTCGCCACTAAAACGTGTCTGATGGTCAAAACATTGAGCAGGAGAATGAGGACAAATGGGATCACAGGCGTGAGGAGGTAATGGAGGGACTCGACCGCTCTCCAAACCACTGAATACAGAACATCACCTCTTCCATAGCAAAACCAAGGAGAAATACCAAACAGGTAGTTTCCTGAGAGAACGAAATACCAGATAATGTTCTTTAAACAGTTCAGCACGGTCACCGTCCCCAGAACCACAGCCGCCGTTCTCTTTATGGAATATTTCGCTTTCAGCTTCTGACAACGAATGGCCACAAACCGATCAAAGGTGAAAGCGATGGTGAACCAGACAGAACAGTCGGTGGCTGTGTAAAGCAGGACGGCGTGGAGATTACACACGGATATGTACTCCAGGAAACCAAACGCTTTCCAATAATGATTTGGAATCTGCCTCATTAACAGGTCGAGGACAACGACCAGTAGATCCGCCGTTGTCATGGACACCAGGTAGAGAGTGACGCCTTTGGAGAGACCGCACTTTCCCCGCGACAGGACTACAATCGTCAGCACGTTCACCGTGAGTACGGAATTAAAGACAAACATGACAGCGGGCTTGGAGCAACGTTATCAAATTCACAGAGAGGGAAATCAAATGCAGAAACCTGTTCTTAGATTCAGAGTTGGAAGTGGTTGTACCCGACACCGGGGTTGTCTGCTGGAGACGGGGATTATAGATCAGTGAAATCAACCAGTAACTGGTTAATAACGGCATCAGCTCGACCAGCAGACAAGTGAGAAGCGGTGGTTGCGTGTTCCAGTGAAGATGCCTGACGAGTGAACAATTAATTGCGTGTTCCATTTCATAAAGATCAAAGTCCTCAGTATCTGAGCTGGAGAGGTGACATATTGACCTGGTCAGTATGCGGAATCAGCCGAGGCTCCTGATCCTGATCATTGTCCAGTGCTCTCTGACTGCGTCGGTCATTATTTTGGTTTGACTGGGGCTCAGCGTGGGTTGGAGACACGGTCACTCTTTCTGCTTTTTCTGCAGCGACTTTATTTTAATTGTGGGTGAATCAGCCCAGGGTTCTCCCTCTATTTATTACCCCGTGAGCCAGCGTCAGTGCATGGGGCTGTCACCTGCTACAGGTTGGGGACATTACACAGCCACACTGGAGAATGTGGTGAAATTTGCCCAGGTCCCCGGCGGAGCAGTCTGATTCTGCTGCACGTATTGCCCGGCAGGGGGATGGAGGCGGTGGGAAACTACCCGAGGCTTCAGATTTAAATTAGACCACGATTAATGCAATAATATAAGTACACTGATTGCCGCAGAGAGTTCCGACAGCTGGGATCACCATACACGGCAGCAGTGAGGAGACTATGAATGACAGGAACGGCAGTGCAGAAAGCAGTGATTTTTTGAACAAATAAATGTAGTTGGGGACGTGTCAGCAATATGAGAATATATCATCGAGAAGTGAAGGATTAATAACACGGAAATAAACGCCATTCAAGCCGTTGATCCCTGCACACGGACGAGATCTCTGTATGGCATCTCCATCAACCGGAGCTCAGTTCGTGAGGACGTGCCGCTTTATTAACCGGCACACGTAATGAACAGCCCACTCAGCAGACCTCTTTACCGGAGCCCGTCAACACTGCTTCTCACCTGTTTGTTGGTCGAGTCGTTGGACAGGAACTTACCTCGCACAGCAACAAGAGCGAGGATGGGATAATAGACGGGTCGAATAGTCAAGAGTAAATAATTGATCCGATAGTCTACTGTTATCCAAGGATAATCGAAAAAAATATTGTCAGCATACTGGAATAAACCCAGTCCCATCGTTGTAACATTCCACTCTCCTGTTTCAAGATCCTGAAACATTCCTGTAACACCTTACTCCACTGTTCCCAGATTCGAATCGGTGACCAGAACCACTCTCTACTCTTTACAGATTCCATACGTTCATGTAACATGCCACATTATTGTTCGCAGCTCCCGAATTATCTTTTTCCGCTGTGCAGCTGCTGCCCTCTGTCAGTGACGGAGGGGCTGCTCCCACTGACACTGTGAGACTTCATCGAAAGGAACAGATTACAAAAGCAGTGGGGAAAACCATGGTGACACAATCGGGCTCCGTGCAGACGGACGTTAATTACACTCACAGAACAAACATTTGCGGTTAACCTCTTTGTATCCGGACGGCTGGAGCAACACGTAAAATGAACGAGATAAAAGCGTGCTAATGTCCAGGATTTATACCCAACCATCCGGGACATGCACTCTTCTCCCCCTCCCATCGAGCAGAAGATACAAAAGCCTGAAAGCACGTACCGCCGGGCTCAAGGACAACTTCTATCCAGCTGTTTTAAAACTATTGAACGGTTTCCACATACGTTTGGATGGACTCTCCACCTCAGATTCGACCTCGTTATGAACTTCCACCACTTTGTCTGCCTGCACTGCACTTCCTCTGTAACTGCTTTGTTATTGTTTTGCCCTGTACTACCTCGAAGTACCTGTTGTAATGAATTGATCTGAATGAACTGTGTGGAAGACAAGTTAATTTTTACTATTCCTTGGTACCTGTGATAAAAATAATCCAAATTAGTACAGCCCAGTGAGATGGACCAATAGGGTCTGAGATCTCTCTGATGTACCATTGGTGTGCGAACGTGTGATCTGGAAGTCTGTGGACTTTGAACCGTTCCCTCGAAGTGAAATATCCAGATGAATCCTTGCTGTGGATGAGAAAATGGAGATAGAATCCCGGGAACTTTGATTCATTTAATCTGACGTCAGTGCGAGGGCGATGGCTGGAATGGATGATTCAGACTCTGGTGACAGACAGTTTGGGAATTTTGGGGGGTCAAATTGTTTCATTTATGACATTGATTTGGAACCAAATCTATGTAGAAATCCGACCAATCAGATTCCATTTAAAGGCCCTTCCACTCACCTTAAACCGATGACATCTTGCTTTTTGACAGGCCTACATGAGAACAAGTATTTACAGATCAATCCTGTCTGCACCTCTCACACTCTGTTAGATTTCGTTCAGATCATCTCGCACGAAAACAAGCTCAGCCGATCCAATCTCTCGCCATAACCTCCAATCCAGGCAAAATTCCAGAGATTCTCCTCTGCTCTCTTCCCAGCAGAATCGCATCCCTCCTGCACTGTGGTGACCAGTATTACACAGTCTGCTCTGAATGCAGGTTGTACCTTCACATTCCATCTTATATTCCATGTCCAGATCCAGGAAGGATCACCTTGCCTCATGCCTTCCTCACGACCCTATCAACCTCTGCAGCCACTTCAGGGAGGTCTGCACTTGCACTCTAAGATCCCCTTGTACTTCAACACTGCTAAGGGTCTTGCCATTCACAGCGTATTCTCTCTTTACGTTTGATCTCCCAAAGCGCCACACTTCACATTTGCAGGATGAAACTCCATCAGCTCCTTCTCCACCCATCTCTGCAACCGATCTGTATCCCGCTGTGTCCGTTGGCAATCTTTAACACTATCCACAACACCACAATTATTTGGTCCGCCCGCGAAATTACAGCTCGCCGATCCACATATTCATCCAGGGTATTTTGAAAATCACAAACAGCATCGGTTATTCTCCGGATCCCTGTGGAACAACAGTTGACAAAGACCTCCAGCCAGATTAACTCCCATGGACCACTACCCTCTGACTTCTGTGGGCAAGCCAATTCTGAATCAAAACAGACAGGTCACCGTGAATCGCAGGCATCGGAATCTTGTCGATGAGTCGAACTTGCGGGACCTTCCAAAATGTCTGACTAAAATCCATGAAGACAACATCCATATCCCTTCCTTCATCAACGAACTTCATCACCTCTTTCAAGTACTCAATCAACTTCGTAGCCTTGTCTTGCCCCGCACAAAGCCACGCTGTCTGACCCTAATTAAGCCACAGTTTCACAGATGCTCATACATCCCACCCTAAGTATCCTCTCCAATCACTCTCCTACCACTCACGTGAGACTCAGTGGTCTTTCGTTTCCAGGGATATCCTTATTTCACTTCTTGACTTACGGAACAACATTAACTCCTCGTCAGTCCACGTGCACATCGTCACTGGCTGGTGTGGAGCCGAAAATCATGATCAAAGCCTCTTCAATCTCGCCTCTTGCCTCTCTCAATAACAAGGGGTTTATCTCATCAGGATCTGGGGACATATTTCATCTAGCATTTGATATTTTCAGCCTCGGATAAAGGCTCTGACTATCTGGATGCGTCTCCTAACTTAAGACATTTCTATCAGATCGCCCTTCACCCTCCAACACTCCAGAGAAAACAATCCCAGTTTGTCCCCCCTCTGCTTGTCTCTATTATTCTCCAATGCAGCAATATACTGGAGAACATCTGCTGCACCATCTCTAAAGCTGCCACGTCCATCGCTTGTGTGAGCACCAGAACTGCACACTGTACTCTAAATGCGACACAACTGATGTCTTCAACAGCAGCAACATGACTTTCCAACATTTTTACTCACCGCCCCGAGCGATGAAAGTAAACATGCCGATCGTCTTCTTTAGCATCTTATCTAATTGCGTGGCCACTTTCAGGGATCAATGCCCTTGAACTCCTGTATCCCTCTGTACATCAGTACTGTTAAGGTTCTGGCCATTAACTGTGCACTTTCCCCTTGCACTTTAGCTCCCAAAGTGCAACATCTCACATTTTCCCGCATAAAACCTCATCTGCAATATCACGGCCTTTATCTGCAACTGATCTGTATCCCGCTGTTTTCTTTTTCAGCCGTCTACACTGCCACTTTGGTATTGGTATTGGTTTATTATTGTCACTTGTTCCGAGGAACAGTGAAAATCTTGTCTGGCATACCGATCGTACAGGTCAATTCATCACACAGTGCAGTCATATTGAGTTAGTACAGCATTGATGTAGTACAGGTAAAAACAATAACAATACAGAGTAAAGTGTCACAGCTACAGAGAAAGTGCAGTGCAATAAGGTGCAAGGTCACAACAAGGTAGATCGCGATGACCTCACGATCTACCTTGTTATGACCTTGTATAAGTGAACCGTTCAATAGTCTTATCAGAGTGGGGTGGAAGCTGTCCTTAACTCTGGTGGCACTTTCCCTCAGGCACCTGAATCTTCCACCCCATGTAAGAGGAGAGAAGAGAGAAAGTCCTGGGAGGGTTGGGTCTTTGATTATGCTGGCTGCTTCACCAAGACAACGAGAGGTAAAGACAGAGTCCAAGGAGGGGAGGCTGGCGTCCGTGATGCACTGGGCTGTGTCCACAACTCTCTGCAGTTTCTTGCGGTTCTGGGCAGAGCAGTTGCCATACCAAGCCATGATAGATCCAGATAGGATGCTTTCTATGGTGCATCGGTAAAAGTTGGTGAGAGTCAAAAGACACCAAATTTCTTTAGCTTCCTGAGGAAGTAGAGGGGCTGGTGAGCTTTCTTGGCCGTGGCATCTTCGTGATTTGACCAGGACAGGCTCTTGGTGATTTTCACTTGCAGGAAATTGAAGCTCTCAACCCTCTCGACCTCAGGAAGGTGAATGTACACGGCTCCCTTTCCTGACCAGCTCTTTTGTTTTGTTGACATTGAGGTGAAGGTTTTTATCATGACACCATTCCAGTAAGCTCTCTGTCTCCTTCCTGTACTCCGACACATTGCTGTTTGAGATACGGCCTACAATGGTGGTATCATTTGCAAACTTGTGGCCGCGCAGTCATGAGCGTATAGAGAGTAAGATAGAGGGCTGAGGACGCAGCCTTGTGGGGCACCAGCGTTGAGAATAATTGTGCCGGAGGTATTGCTGGCTATCTCACTGATTGCGGTCTGTTTGTTAGAAAGTCAAGGAACCAGTTTCAGAGGGACGTGTTGAGTCCTAGGTCCCAGAGTTTGGTGACAAGCTTGTTTAGGATTATTGTATTGAAGGCAGAGCTGTAGTCAACAAACAAAAGTCTAACGTAGGTGTCTTTACTGTCTAGCTGCTCCAGAGCTGAGTGTAGGGCCAGGGAGATGGCATCCGCTGTAGACCTGTTTCGGTGATAGGCGAATTGCAATGGGTCCTGGTAGTCTGGGAGGCTGTAGTTGATGCGTGCCATGACCAACCTCTCAAAGCACTTCATGATGGTGGATTTCAGAGCCACTGGTCGGTAGTCATTGAAGCATGTTACCTTGCTTTTCTTCGATACCGGGATGGTAGTGGTCTTCTTAAAACAAGTGGAAACCTGAGATAGAAGCAGGGAGAGGTTAAATATGTCCGCAAATACTTCTGTTTCTCTATCGAGCGGTGAAAACTCGTTACTATCTCCTTTTACAGATCCAGAGGGGGCGCAGAGCCGGCCTGGACACAGAAAAGATTGCGGCATCATATGAAATGTGTCAGATCTGGATTAAGATTCCTAAATGCTGAATTAAATTTGTAGTAGCAGGGAAGATCCAGCTGGATTATTACCTCCATAGAGGCAATAAAGGATGGATCAGCTTTACCGGCGCCGTCTGCGTATTCTGCTGCATGAAACTAATAAATCAGGACAGGAGAATGCGGCGTTGTTCCATTAGCCAAACACCAACTACGTCCATTCGCCGCTCTCCCTGTCGGTGATGGAACAATTAACGAGAGATCCAAAACAAGAAAACCTGCGAGCACTCAAGCAGCAAGTCTGGAAAGGGAAAGCGGTTAACGTTTTGAGTGCGCGACACTTCCTCAGAACTGTTCTGGGAAAGACCCGTGAGCCGAAGCGTTCACGGGTTTCTCATTCCAGACACAGTACTTGTCGGACTGAGTGATTCCAGCATTTTCAGTTTTCCTTTCGCATCTTCTCATTTGCCGTCTTATTGGTTTTACAATAGAAGGCCGTCTAAATTCTAACTGATTCAGTGGGGGCTGACACAATCTCACAGCTAGACGTGTTGTTTCCCACTGAATCCATCACAACGAGATAATGTAGAAGCTGTTTCGCAACCAGCAGAAGTCTCAATTCAGTCGTCCAACATGTGGAGCGGTCGGAAATGCAGAGATAATATAAATATATTTTTAAATGTTGGTAACTATTAATGACAATATCATTCCTGACGCCAGGAGTATTTCACTGATTTCTTGATTAATTGTCTCATATTCAGTCATCGCAGACTTATATATTTTTTAAAAAATCCATAGGAGCTTCATTGTACAACATGGATTTCTTCACAACTACTCAACTATTGTCACCTGTCGATTATCTGTTCCCTGTCCTTCACCCGCACAGCCACTCCCAGCACAGACAGTCATCCTGTGTCACTTCCCGGACTGTTTAAACAGAATCACAACAAATGTAGTGCAGCTGCTGCAAAACCAAAGGCGCAGAGACCGTGCACATTCCGTTAGTGAGAAAACAAACTGCAGGAGGAACGCAGTGGGTCAGGTTGCAGCTGTCCGAGCCGTTGAGTACCACAGATGCTGCTCGACCCGCTGACTTTCTCCCGCAGTTTGTTTTTACTCCAGATCTCAGACGTCGCTTGCATCTCCATTTCACTCTTGAAATGCTGAGGCTGTACAGATGGCTGTGGAAACACGCAGAGAGAGGAACAATTCAGAGCTTTGGAATTAGTCATCAATTTTCACCATCGGCAGTTGACACAGCGGCTGACCGGGAGTACCAGCGGTTGAACTAACAGGATAGTAAATGTCTCGTATCCGTCAGATTACTGGATGTCCCATTTCAGTGAGAAGCTGTGAATCCACAGCTCCGGCAGCCACTCTGAGCTGATGTACGCCAACAGGCTCTGACTTACAGAGGATCAGTCTCCAATACCACGGTTATACCCCGACCATTGTTCGTAGTTACAGTTACTTAAACAAACATATTATATCAAAACTATTACACCTAGTGCAAATATTGTGGCGATTTAACACAAATACGTCAACATCCCCGACATTACGTCTTTTGCAAATAAGACCAGCAGATTTGATCACACATGACTGATCACTTTCCGTAGGCCGTTTCATCCATATTTGTAACTGATTTCTGCTGAGTGTTCAGTGAATCCAGCGGCACAATACGACCACTGTCCTCTGCCCCTGCAGTTTCCCAGTGAGAACTCCTTCCTTCAGCTGCTTCCTGGCCGCACCTTCAGCCACCACCCTCAGTAAGGGTAATAGATCCAAAACACGACTCTCCCTGCCCAGCAGACCACAGGTCCCGTTCGCCATCACCGCCACCTTCACTCGCCCCAGTTATCTGAAGATATTTTCTTTGCACAGATATTCATTGCTGTGTGACATGCAACAAAGTTTCAAGATTTTTCTTATAAATTAGCTAATTTTGTATTTCCTGGACGTCTGATGTTCTAAGCAGTTGATAACTGTATACAATCCCTGGCTGATGTGTAAACGTAGCACATACGGTATGAGCAGGTCGAGCGTTAAAGATATTCTCCGCCAAGTAGAGATTCCGCGCTGTATACAGATGTCTTATTCTGCTGCTTGTCTCCTCGCTGTGACCATTTGCCCGGTATCGCTGTGCTGAAGAGCTGGTCCTGTGGTGCAGAAGCTCTGGTCTTGTGGTGCAGAAGCACCACTGCAGGAATGGTTCCCAGAAGGTGTGCAAGGCTGGGACGACTTTGTTGTCTTCCAAGCCTTTGCTGCTGAGCGCATGAAGATCATATTCCGGGTGTGTTCGGGGTTGAAATGTTTGCCGGACATATGAAGGTAAAATTTTCGTACACCTGACTCGATAGTTTTGTGCGAAAGAGTGGAGTTGGAAATCAATAATGACAACGCAAATTGCAGAACCGTTTAAATCCTGGACCTCTGCATCATGTGCTAAGCAACACAACACCGTGCTTTCTGAAATAACCTCTCTACAGCAACCTGTTGGTTGCCCACTTATCACCCGTGCCGAATCTCCTCTGAAGCTCCTCCAGTACTGTCACATCCTTCCCACATTGGGGCGCCCAGAACTGCACACAGGATTCTAGCTGTGGATTGAATCATGATTTATTTAGCTGTGACATAAACCCCTTATTCTAAAACTCCATGTCACGACAATTGAAAGCAAGTCGTATGCTCATAGCGTCTGAAAAAGTGAGACAATCTTTTCACAATGGAGAATTTCCGACAACACTCTGAAAGATAGCGAACAGCAGACTGGCAATGGTGTAATGAATGGTTTCATCAATATTCATTCGACGAATGTCCTCTTCCCATCCCCACGTTGATTGTTTTTATTCCTGTTTTTCCAGATGGTTGACCGCATGAACATCTGTACCAGTCAGTCTCTGGTACAGTGTGAGAGTGTGGGCTCGTTCTGCACCTGTCAGACTCTGGGACAGTGTGAGTGTGAGGATCATTCTGTACCAGTCAGTCTCGGGTACAGTGTGAAAGTGTGGGTTCATTCTGCACCTGTCAGCCTCTGACACAGTGTGAGACTGTGAAGTTTATTCTGTACCTGTCAGTCTCTGGTACAGTGTGAGAGTGTGGGGTTCATTCTGTACCTGTCAGTCTCTGGTCCAGTGTGAGATTGTGGGGTTCATTCTGTACCGGTCAGTCTCTGGTACAGTGTGAGAGAGTGGGGTTCATTCTATTTTCTTGTTTGTTGTTCCACAAGTATGTTACTGACTAACTTTGTATAATTATCTGCGCTTATTGTTCAAATAATGTTTAACACAATTATATTTAGTCATCTTTGGCTGATACTCAAATTTCATTATCTTCAGTGCAAGTTTGAATGATATTGGTTATAATGGAGATTCACAGAGTCAGGCAGCTTAGAATGAGACCATTCGGCCCATTCTGCCCATGTAGACCATCGATTGTACACCTTCACTGATCCCATTGGGGAAAAAGAAAACTTACTCTATCTCCCTATATATCTTGGGCATTTCCCTTTTCGTTAAATGTTGTGTCCGCTTCAACCACCTGCTGGGCTGGTTCATCCCAGATTCCAATCAGTTTCTGGGTGAAAATCAATCTCCCGCAGATCCTCTCTAATCCTCCTATCCCCTGTCGTTGCTCCTGGTTGTCTGATTTTCACAAATCTGCAAAGAGAATGATTTTCCTTCTGGTTACCCTGTCACTGCTCCAACGTGGATCAGAACATGACTCTTTGATTGAATGGTGCGCGAATGATAAATAATGCAACACAGCCTGACACTGTATACGAATGTTGGACTGGCCTGTAATGTAATTGAGACTGTGTTGTTCGGATAGCACTGTACCTCCTCCTCACTGACCACCAATACAGACGCACCTCAGGGCTGCCTGTCTAACCCCTGCTCTTCCCTCTCTACAGCTTCACTGTGTGGAGAAGCACAGCTCCAACTCCATCTGCGAAATGGCCAATGACACCACTGTTGGCAGAATCACGGCAAGGGACGCGAGACGTTCAGGAGTGAGATGGGTCAGCTGGTTGAGTGACAACAACGTCGTGCTCAACTTCAGCAAGACTAAGGAACTGATTGTGGTCTTTAAGAAGGGGAAGTCAGCCGAACACCCACCATTGAAGGATCTGGGAGGGAAAGGGTTAACAGCTTCAAGTCGCTGAGTGTCAACATCTTGAACGATTTACTCTGGGCCTGGCACATAGATGCAGCCATGAAGAAAGGACACCAGCATCTCCACTTCCTTAAAATTTTAATGAGATTCGGCATATTATCGAAGAGTCTGACAAACTTCTACGTATGTACAGTGGAAAACATTCTGACTGGTTGCATCGCAGACCAGTATGGGAACTCCAATGCACAAGAACACAACAGGCTACAAGGAGTGGTGACTCATACAGCTCCATCACGGGTACAGATCTCCCCACCATCAAGGACATGCAAGCGGCGATGGCTCAGAAAGGCGACATCCATCATTAACGACCCCCATCCGGGCCGTGCCCTCTTCTCGATGCTACCATTAGGCAACAGGTACAGGAGCCTGAAGACTCACACTTCAGATTTCAAGAACGGTTTCTTCCCCACTGACATTTGGGTTCTTCAACCGACCTGAAATATCCAAATCTACGCTAGTCTGTATTTCTCTCAAGTTGAACTAAAGTCGTTATGTTATTTTTGGTATTTGTTCAGCGTACGTTATGTATAATTTATGTTAATTTAATTTTATGTAACTTCTGTTTGTCCTGCTTGGAATGCACTGTGCTATTGCTGAATCAAATTGATTATCATCGCATTTATACCCCGGTTATATATTGCCATGACAATAAACTTGAACGAGTTGGGATTTGAGGGCAGATCTGGATCGAACAGGACTGATCCTGGGTCTCACATTGCAGAAAGTGAGTGATTGATGAACTGCTGGGAAATTAGTACATCGGGTGAAGCCACCTTTACATCCTGGCCACATACTCCCAGCTGTCTGTGTGATCCCGTGATACTGGCATATTCTCGCCAGTTATTATTTGAATGAGAAGAGACTGTAGAACTCAGAGATCAGAGCGACCTGGGTGTCCTGGTGCATAATTCATAAAATGACCGTGTGCAGATACAGCAGATAATGAGGGAAGTTACCAGAGTGCAGAGAATTTCGAAAGGAGAGTTGAATCCATAAAAATAAGTTAATGTTTCAGCTCTGTCGATGACTGTGGAGGCCATGTCGAGAGCAAACGAAGTATTACTTTATTTCAGGATATTATCCTGTTGACGTTAATTCAGGCAACGGTTGACTCGACTAATAACAGGAATACAAAGGCTATTCTATGAAATCGGGTTAGAGAGTTTGGCTTTTTATCCGCCAGTGTTCAGAAGGAAGCGGTTATTTGTTGAAAAACATGGGATCAATAAATATATTGGAAGGATGTTTCCACTGGAGAGAGAATCTATAACTCGTGGCTCTTGTCTAAAAATAAGTGGACATTTATTATTTAAGTGTGAAATATTTTCCCTCAGTCGTTAGTTAGGACACGAAACTCTCTTCGACTAAGGGGCATGGATGCCAAGATTTGAATATTCTTCAGGCTGCGGTCGACAGGTACTTGATAATCAACGGAGTGAAAGATAATCGCAGGTACATGGGAAAGTGGAGTTCAAATGAGATGATGGTTCATCTGACTGAATAGGGGAGTGCGCTTGCACAGCCGAGTCGGGACGCCTGCTCCGAATTCTTTTGTCGCTGTGTCTGTATGTTCCTCTGGTGTGGTGAGCAGGACTGTATACAGGGCTCCAGCTGTGGCGAAGTTGTGTTTATGTAGTTCCAGCAGAGCTCGCTGCTCTGGCATTCTGTGCCTTCAGCCAACAAAGGCAAGTTTCCCATCTGCCTCCTTAACCCTTGGTCTTGTTTAGACTCTCCGCCAGCATCACCTCACTTCCGCGGATTGAACATGAGCCCTCTTGTTTTATATATCTCGCTGTGTAGAAACATTTCTTATTATCTACCTATAATCGTCATAATGTGTGCAAATCAAACCGGTCCCACACCCCTCAGCCTCCTCCGCTCCAAGGAAAACTAGACAGCCGTGCATTCTCACCTTATAAAAGAAACGGCGCATGGTCGGCGACATCTCGGCGAATCTTCTCCGCACATATCCCGATATAACCATGTCGTCCCCATAATGAGGCCACCAGAAACTTATTACTCTCAGTCGTTCCCACCTCCTGACTCTGGGGGAAGAAAACCTGCCGTCCTTACCCGCTCTGGACTCCATGTGACTCCAGCCCACACTAATCTGGTCGCCTGGTGACTACCGTCTGAAGCGGCCCAGCAAGCACGTCGGATGGATCAGGAAGGATAGGAGAGTGAAACCGGCCCGGCCGCCCAGCCCAGGCCACCATGCAGAGTCCCCCATCGCCATCACTGCCTGGGCGCCCAGTCAGAATCCTGGAGCCCGGTCACTTAGAGCCCAGTGGGAGCTCCCTCACCACACGGAGTGCAGCGGCCCAGGGAGGCGGCCCGGAAACATTTTCAGGGTAACTGGGGAACGGCATTAACCGCTGTCCCTGCTGCTGATCCCCACAGTCAGAGACTGAGCAAGTTGGGGTGTCTAGGGGTGTTGTGGCGGGGTGAGGAAACCCCGTCACACCCTGAGTGAGCCTCTCTCCGTCCAGCTGTCCGACGGAGTTCAGGGTGAAATGTCATAGAACTGAGACTTTAACCATATTTCTCACCATACAACCCACTCTCCCCCATAGACACTGTCTGACCTGTTGAGTATTTCCAGCAGTTTCTCTCCGTCCAGCTGTCCGACGGAGTTCAGGGTGAAATGTCATAGAACTGAGACTTTAACCATATTTCTCACCATACAACCCACTCTCCCCCATAGACACTGTCTGACCTGTTGA
Source organism: Pristis pectinata (assembly GCF_009764475.1). Classification (NCBI taxonomy): domain Eukaryota; kingdom Metazoa; phylum Chordata; class Chondrichthyes; order Rhinopristiformes; family Pristidae; genus Pristis; species Pristis pectinata. The sequence goes on along the minus strand of NC_067421.1, from coordinate 3,595,228 downwards.
GTATTTCCAGCAGTTCCTGCTTTTAGTTCCGGATCAGTCCTGTTTCTGCAATTCCGGGATCGGTGCTATTCCCGTACGACTGGGAAAATTCCTTCTGCCTGCCCGCAGTAATAGCCAAGTGTTTAGCACCTTGGACATGATATTCATTCGGGTTTTTCCAAGCAGGTTTGAACCCTACCGACGGAAGCAGCAGGTCTGCCTGAAGTAAACAGTGTGTGTGGGATTTTGTGGGGACTGCTGGTTCATGCTCCCAGTGGAAGAAAACTATGGGATAAATGAAACGGTGTTTACTCCGGTTCAATGCTTCCGTTCTGAAATTTGGGCGTCGGCTTGGAAATGTTGTCAGTGCAGAGGTCCTCGTTACTGCTGAAAGTCGACTGATCATCTGCCACCGACGTGAAAGCTCTGAGCCGAGCAGGTTACTTGCCGAGCTGTAAATTGCCATCATGGCTCCAGCCCCGAATTTCGGGGCCTAGGGTGACTGAGCTCACCTGTCAGTCACTGAATTCCAGAGGGTTTTGGCCCACGCTGCTTAACCACTCCTCACAGGACAGAACAGGCGAACCTTTGCTGTCGCAAGGGTATCCTTAGGGTGTCAACAGATAGGTTGTTGGTTCTAGCCCAACCAGGCACACTGGCGATCAGACAGCTTTTTATGTGCGTGTTGTTGTCCACTGGCGACTCATTCGGCTGTCAATGATGGGACTCCAGGATTCTGACCCCGAAGGACGGCTTTGAGTCAATTCGTGATGAGATAGGAAGAGGTTAAAGAGTGAGTGTTACATCCCCTGTGTCTGCATGGGACAGGTGCCGTGGGAAGGGCAGTCGTTGGCGGAGATGAAGCAACGTTCCTTCGGATGCAGAACGGTGAGTGGAGTGAAAGATGCTGGAACTGCGTGAGGTGCACCAGACATTGCGAAGGATGAGCCGTTGAATGCGGAGGCTGGTAGAGTGAAATGGAAGGAGCAGGGGAGCTCGATCTTTGCTTTAGTCAGATGGAGAGATGGTGGACGAAGTGGTGGAGGAAATACGTGAGATGTGGTCGAGGACTGTGCTGAATCTGGTGGCAGAGAAGCCACGATTCAGAAGGAATGATTCATCTTATAGGCACGTGTGGAAAGTGTCGTCATCGGGACAAGAACGACAGAGAGAAAGGGACGGGGAGAACACAATGCAGCCCTTACAGGAGGCAGGATGTGAGGAAATACCCTCGTCAGTGTGGTGGGAATATGTGGGTTTGTAATGTATTCCCTGAGATCGAGACGGCGAGATCCGGAAAGTGAATGGAATACTCAGAGAGAGACCTCGCAGAATGTGAGCGCGATGGAATTGGCAGCGGGAGTGCAGCATGCAGCATCAAATCCAATCGGAGTTCTGTGAGGTGCCGGATAGGGGTTAAGCAAGGGCTATCTCGCGAGAAGACAGATACATCTTAGGTACACGGGAACGAATCCCGAAGATGTTTCTTTGACTGGCAGGAAGTAAGTGCAGTTGTTCAATGTGAGGCCGTGTTCAGCCAGGCAAATGTGTGTACGAGCAAAAGGAGACTAGTTGGGCCTCCTTTTGAAAATATCACACCATTCTAGTGTGCGAAAGTGGTGTAGAGGAACTCTATCTCCATGGTAATCAAAAACTGGTAAGGACCGGGAATTGGAAACTGTGAAAGTGACGGAGGGCATTGGATGTGTCGGAGAGATTGGGCACGGGGGAAGTGATGGAGTGGAGGTAGGAAGAAATACGTTAGGATGGACAACACCAGGCTACTGGGACAATTCTGTTGTGGGCATGGGAGAGGAGGAAGAAGCGGGTTGTGCGCGGGCTGAGGACTAGACGGGTGGAAGTTCTGGTGGGAAGATTTTACCAGGAAATTAGGTCCGGGACTGCCCAGGAGACAATAGCCTAAATTTCGTCGGTCAGGTGATGGACCCAGGGATGGATGAGGATGTGCCTGAGAGTGATGTTTGGCCTCTGTGTGAAAGCAGCCAGTTGGCCAAATCACAGCAGCGCCACCCATTGGTTTGAGGGATCCTCTATTTTTGGAAGGGCTTTGGTGAGAATGAGCAACGGATCTGGAAAGGCAAGAATAGAAATGGGCCACATAAAGGCGAAGGTAGGATGGAAATTCACAGCAAAGTTAAAGCCTAGGTCGATGGCCCCGTTTTGTATTCGTCCCTGATTAATGACTGGCAGGGTGACTTGCAAATCCTTGGAGGGGAATCACACTGGGGTCAGATGCCGTGCAATCTGGGTCAGGAAGGCAGATTGTCTCGCTGAAGAGCGGTGCTGAACCAGATACATTTTGAAGACAATCCGGTAATATGACCGTCGATGTATTACCCCCTCCGCTGCCACAATTCCAGATAGTCAGCTGAATTTGAATTCCACAAGTGTGTTGTGGAGGTGACACACCCCAAGCGTGTTCCAATTCTCCCGGATCGCAGTTCATCTGCTCTGTTGTAAGGAGAACACCTTCCCCTTGTGCACGTAACCGAAGCTCCATTTGTCCCTCGTAGCAGATGATCACCGATCTATAACGTTGATCCTGTTTCTCTCTCCACAGAAGCTGTCTGATCTGCTGAGAATCTCGGGAACTTTCAGTTTTCCAACTTCTGCAATATTTTGTTTCCGAATCCCACATTCAGTTAGCCCTGACACCGTAGCAATCTTTTAGTAAGTTGAGTTATAAAAACAATTTAAAAATTTGCATTATCTATCACCCACCCCTCCTCCCACTGGGCTTCACCCGTCAGACGAGGTTCAGTGTCCCTCTTCAGACAAACCCTGGGAAGGCAGACTCTACAGAGGAGAAACAACATGACCTTGTTTATACAGAACAGTTAACGGAACAGAATATTCTGGTACTAATCATAGGAGGGACATAAGGTACATGATTGAAACTGTGAGAACTGCCCCCTTTAAAATGTCTCGACGAGTCCTTGGCTGAATTTATAGCTCTCCATGGGCGTCACAGAGTGGAACAAATGGCACGGAACCGGAAAGGTTTGGGGTGTTGGAGATTGTGATAGCTTGGCCTTGTTTCCTCACGGTCTGTTCGGCAGTCTCGGCGTGATAAGCTGAGCCAGTGGTCAAGGGGGCAGAATTGTGGAAATGCTCTTTTCACCAGAGTTTCACCTCAAAGATCAGCCTCCTGCCCGATAAACGTCCGACAATGAGGAATCGTTACATCCCACATCTCAGGAAGGAGTTGACCGCCAACGCTAAACACCCGTCCCCCCAAAACACACACACTGAAATGTGAATTCAGCGCTGATGATTGGTTCTGGGGTGAGTCTGTCATTGTTCTCATTCAGGAAGAAGCTCCAGCGCCCATAACATTGCCTGATCCTGTCACCACCCATCCGCTTCCCCACCATCAGCCCAGCCATGTTGCACCGAGCGACAAGGAAACAGACACAGGGTGGAAGAGATTTTATTCATTTATTTCCAGTCTCTGTTAACAACATGCTTGATATTTGATTCACAGATGGGATGATGTCACGGCGCGCTGTTCTCGGATAAACTACACGTCCAGGATTGCCACATTTTACAACATCATGGCGATATCGTTCAGCGTGTGAGGAGATGGTAACATTTGGCGAGGGCTGGGATGTATAACTTGTACCCCTGGATAACCTGCCGCAAATGCAGCTGCAACTGGTGAACATCTGCTCGGGGATTGGGGATATTTATAACGAGGCCGGATCTGCAGCTCTTTCTATGATTTGATTAATTTCACAATGAGATTCACTGGGTACTTCACCTCGTTCTTCAGTTGCTCTTGGAACTTCCTCTGTGTCAGGACATAAATCCCCATGTTGGTGCAGGTGCTGAGCTGCTGCAGCATGTTTGCTACTAAAGAGAAATCGCTGCCCCCTCTGTACTGAGTGCCTAGACTGAAGTACCCCATAACAGTATAAAAGTGCTTCGGTTCTCCATCTCCGGGTCCTTGTCATTCTCTCCACCGCTGTGGCCCCGGAGCCCCCTGTGGATTCTACCGGATAGTAAAACATACCTGGCAGTCAGTGAATTCACCAGCAATAACAAAAAGAATGGGAGACAAGGGGTGAGAGTAAACATAAACCACTCAAATGACGCCCATGAGGGTAAATGTCCATTTCCAGATACACCCATGGGGTACGTTGTCGATGATATGTGCTGGGTCCAATGTAAAAGCACAGTCACTGTCCCGATAACAACAATATTTTAATATTTTAATAAATAACAGTGCAATATTTTGTTTTCAGCGTCTGGCAACAGATGGCCACAAACCGATCAAAGGTGAAACCCACGGTGATCCAGACAGAGCTCACAATGGCTACAGACGCCAGGACAAAGTTAAGGGAGCACACAGGGGTGATGGTCAGGAATGAAAGTGGGAGATACATTTCACCGATGGTCCTTGCAATGACGTCAGTGATGACGACCAGGAGGTCGGCCGCTGCCATTCCCACCAGGTACCAGAGTGATACACTTGGAGAAACCGCACTTCCCTCAGGACAGGATTACAATCGCCACCAAGTTCACTGGAAGGGAGAGAAAATAAGAACTAACATTATCCTGAGATCAGCAATGGTAACTGCTGAAATAATTCCCGACTGCCATGAGGAATGGACTTTTCCGAATAAAAACAGGAAATTAGTAATTCATCCTGGGGAGCTGAGGAAAAACAAACTGTTGTTCCGCACAACACCAGGAACCCGGATTTTATCTCCTCCTCAAATGCTGACTGGGTGGATTTTCCACCTTCTCCGCATGACCGATTCACTTCCTCATGGATCCAAAAGACTTTTCAGTGTGTTAACTGGCTGATGTATATTCCCTCAGTGCAGGGTGACGGCAACAGGATCACCATGGATGGGTGGGTATTTGAGGGGGAATAACCTGGAAGAACTGAGGTATATGGGAATAGTAAGTGGTTGATGGGATTCTGCTTTAGGGATAACGTGGAGTCAATGGTTTGAATGGCCTCCTTCTATGCCATAATAACTGGCAAATATAGGATGTCATAATTGGAGAACAGACATGGGTGTGGTCAAAGAACAAAATGCTCCAACCAACAAACCAAGTTTGTGGAGCGCAGGAACCATAACTGAAGCAATAACTGTGCCAACAACTGGTTCCCCATGTGATTCGATTTGTAATCCCTTCAATGGTTTGATCTATCTCACAAGACTGTTCACAGGACAGTCACACTTCCCCGACCCAACTGCGACATCAAACTGCACAGTTCCACATGGGATTTCTTCTGGTCCAGCTGAACAGTACTTTCAGCGACCTCTCAGACTCTTCACCGCACTGATCAGCTGCTCTAGGGACCAGTGCTGGATCAGGACATCAATCCCGGTGCTGTTGCTTGTGCTCGGGAGATGAGCGCCAACGTACCTGACGCCGATTGCGCGAAGGACGAAGTGTCAGACAGAGGAAAGAACATAACATATCACACTGCTGAGCATCATATAGAACTGTCAGATATGCAGAGGAGTAACAAGGTGGATAACCTGCTGCCCCACATTTCTGCATACTTGACTATTTTCTCAACAAAGAGAAACAGACTCGGATACGGACTCTCTAAAGCACACGTCAGGAACAACCATGATTAACCAACAATTACTGAGAGGGCTGGAGCTCTAAAGGGCTGTCGAGAGACTGATGATTGACAGGGTAGAGCGCAATCGCAGGGAAGGTTGTGGGAAGGGAGGTTAAAATTCGCAGTGTGTAAGATCAACGTGCACTGCGGACTGGGAAGGGTAGAGGCACAGTGAAGACCAAGAAGGGTAAAGGTGCAGGGAGGACCATACAGGTTGAAAGTGCAGGGGAGACCAGGAGGAGTGAAGGAGCAGTGTGAACCAGGCAGGGTGAAGCTGCACTGGGGACAGAGCAGGGTGAAGCTGTCAGTGGGGAACGGACAGGGAGAAGGTGTCAGTGGGGAACGGACAGGGAGAAGGTGTCAGTGGGGAACGGGCCGGGAGAAGGTGCAGTGGGGAACGGGAAGGGTGAAGCTGCACTGGGGACAGGGCAAGGTGAAGGTGCAGTGGGGACCCAGCAGGGTGAAGGTGCAGTGGGGATGAGGCAGGATGAAGGTACAGTGGGGACCAGAAAGGACGAAGTTAAAAAACATAGAAAACCAACAGCCTTCGGCCCACAATGCTGTGATGAACATGTCCCTACCTTATTGACCCATAGTCCTCTACTTTTCTCAGCTCCTATGCAACAGTTTCTTAAAAGACCCGGACGTATCCACCTCCACCAACATTGCCAGCAGCCCATTCCATGCACTCACTGCTCTCTGAGTAAAAATCTTACCCCTGACATCTCCTCTGTACCTACTCCCCAGCACCTTAAACCTATATCCTCTTGTGGAAACCATTTCAGCCCTAGGAAAAAGCCTGACTTACCCGATCAATGCCTCTCATCATCTTATACACCTCATCCCCCGTTGCTCCAAGGAGAAAAGGCCGAGTTTCCTCCACCTGCTTTCATAAGGCATGCTCCGCATTCCAGGCAGCATCCTTGTAAATCTCCTCTGCACCCTTTTTATAGCTTACACATCCTTCCTGTACTGAGGTGACTAGAACTGAGCACAGTACTCCAAGTGGGGTCTGACCAGGGTCCTATGCATTACCTCTCAGCTCCTAAATTCAAATGCACTTTTGATGAAGGACAATACACCATATGCCTTCTTATTGACTCAGACCCCAGGATCCCTCTGACACCGCCTCGAGTCCTACCATTAATACTATACTCTGCCATCATATTTGACCTACCAAAATGAACCACTTCACACTTATTTGGGTTGAACTTCATCTGCCACTTCTCACCCCAGTTTGTCATCCTATCAATGTCCTGCTGTAACCTCTGACAGCCTTCCACACTATCCACAACACCTCCAACCTTTGTGTCATCTGCAAACTTACTAACCTATCCCTTCACATCCTCATCCAGGACGTTTACAAAAATCACAGAGTAAGGGTCCCAGAACAGATCCCTGAGGTACACCATTGGTCAATGACCACCAATGCAGAATACGACCCTTCAACAACCACTCTCTGCCTTCTGTGGGCCAGCCAGTTCTGGATTCACAATGCAATGTCCCCTTGGATCCCATGCCTCCTTACTTTCTCAATAAGCTTTGCATGGGGTACCTTCGCAAATACCTTGCTGAAATCCATATATCGTACATCTACTGCTCTCCCTTCATCGATGTGTTTAGGCATATTCTCAAATAATTCAATCAGACTCTTAAGGCAGGACCTGCCCTTGACAAATCCATGCTGACTATTCCTAATCATACTATACCTCTCCAAATGTTCATATATCCTGCCTCTCAGCATCTTCTCCATCAGCTTACCAACCACTGAAGTAAGACTCACTGGTCTATAATATCCTGGGTTATCTCTACTCTCTTTCTTGAATAATGGAACAACATCCTCAACACTCCAATCCTCTGGAACATCTCCCATCTCCACTGATGATGCAAAGGTCATCGCCAGAGGCTCCGCCATCTCCTGCCTCACCTCCCACAGCAGCCTGGTGTACATCTCATCTGGTCCCGGCGACTTATCCAACTTGATGCTTTTCAAACCCTCAAGCACCTCCTCTTTCTTAATATCCACATGCTCAAGCTTTTCAGTCTGTTGCATGTCATCACTACAATCACTAAGTTCCTTTTCCATAGTGAATAATGAAGTAAAGTATTCATTAAGTACCTCTGCTATTTCCTCCGGATCCATACACACATTCCCACTGTTACACTTGATAGGTCCTATCCTTTCATGTCTTATATCCTTGTTCTTCACATACTTGTAGAATGCCTTGGGGTTTTCCTTAATCCTGCCCACCAAGCCCTTCTCATGTCCCCTTCTGTCTCTCCTAATTTCCTTCTTAAGCTCCTTCCTGTTAGCCTTATACTCTTCCAGATCTCTAACATTACCTAGCTCTCTGTACCTTTTGTAAGCTTTTCTTTTTGACTAGATTTATTATAGCCTTTGCACACCACTGTTTTTGTATCCTATTGTAACTTCCCTGTCTCTTTGGAACATGCCTATGCAGAACTCCACACTAATATCCCAAGAAAATTGACACATTTCTTCCATACTTTTTCCTGAGAACATTTGTCCCCAATTTCACTTCCAATTTCCTGCCTGAGAGTTTACCCCAACTAAACGCTTTTCTCATCTGTCTGTTCCTATCTCTTTCCAGTGCTATCGTAATGGAGATAGAATTATGATCATTATCTCTAAAATGCTCTCTCACTGAGAGATGTGACACCTGACCAGGTTCATTTCCCAATACCAAATCAAGCACATCTTCTCCTCTAATCTGCTTATCCACATATTGTGTCAAGAATCCTTCTTGAACACACTTAGCAAACTCCACCACATCTAAACCCCTCGCAGTATGGAGATGCCAGATGGCATCTGGGAAATTAACATCTCCCATCACAACAACTCCATTATCACACTTTTCTAGGATCTGCTTCACTACCTGCTCCTCGATATCCCTGTTACTATTGGGCAGCCTATAAAAACACCCAGTAGAGTTATTGACCCCTTGCTGTTCCTAACTTCCACCCACAGAGATTCCGTAGACAGTCCCTCGGTGACATCCACCATTTCTGTAGCCGGGACACTATCTCTGATCAACAGTGCCACTCCCCACCTCTTTTGCCTCCCTCCCTGTCCTTTCTGAAACATCTAAAAACCAGCCCTTGAAGTAACCATTCCTGTCCCTGAGCCATCCAAATCCCTTTAATGGCTACCACAGCTCTTCTGCCTTGTTCACAATACTCCTTGCATTAAAATAGACACATCTCAAACCGTCTGTCTGAGCACGTCCATTCTCTCTCACCGGCCTATCCTTCCGCTCGTACAGACTACAAGCTTTCTCTATTGAGAGCCAAACACCACTTCTCCAGTCTCTCCAGTTGCAGTGGGGACCGGGCAGTGTGAATGTGCAGCGGGGACCAGTCAGTTTGAAGGTGCGGTGGGCACTGGGCAGCGTGAAGGTGCAGCGGGGATAGGGCAGGGTGAAGTTGCAGTGGGCACTGGGCAGGGTGAAGATGCAGTGGGAACAGGGCAGGGTGACGGTGCAGTGGGGATTGGGCAGGGGAATATGTGGTGGGGACCAGTGATGATGAATGAACAGTGGGGACAGGGCAGGTTGAAGGTGCCCTTGGGAGGGGGCAGGGTGAAGGTGCAGTGTGCACTGGACAGGGTCATGTGCAGTGTGAACATTTAGTAAGATATTGGCAGAGGGAAGATGAATAGCGGATAGAGCAGGAAGACTGGGCTCTGTGGTCTGTACATGCCAACAGTGCATTTGAATGCAGGCAGGTTGAAAGTTCAGTCGAAGTCTACAGTGTGAAGTAGCAGCAGTTCTGGGCTTGGTCATGATGCAGGTGAGACTGAAGGGGACTTGGAATGAGATTTCCTTCCCTCCACTATTATTTTGCTGCAAATTCCTCCCCTAGTTTTGCACCTTCTGCCAAGGTAAATTGTACAGTACTACTGTATCTCGGGAACAATTATCACCTGCATCTCAATGAAGTTGTTCCTCACATCCTGCTCCACCGGAAACATCTATTCTCTCTCTCTGTCTCTCTCTCTCTCTCTAATCATTCCTCATCCATCCCACTTGCATGAGGAATAATAGGCGGACAATCTCCTCTGCCATCCATCCAGTGAAGTTGTATCATTGCTGTAATATGGAGAATACAACTCTCTGCGGTGGAAGGGACAGCTCACAGACAGTGCACGAATTAACAAGAGTGCAAATCAACAGACCTTAGCCCAGCTGCAACACTGCACATTCACAGTGAAATGAATGGGAACTGAGAAATGCAGAAGTTGCTGGTGAACTCAGTCAGGATCTCTGAGGAGTGACCAGGAGTCAACAGCGGAAATGAGTGACCAAGGGGACTTTACTTCTGACCCCATGTTCCTGTGTGTGATACACATCTTACACAGTTCCAACCCATCCAGTTCCCTTTCCAGCAACGTATCCCTGTGTCTGACACCAGACAACATTGTCAGGTACCATCACCTCCAGGCTCAGTGTCACACAGCTCACAGACCCATTCCCAACTGGATCAGGTGCTACCTTTCTCCACTGATGTTGGGACACAGACCCGGGATCCCTCACCACACACCACTGTGGCAGAACCGACAACCACAATGGGGCGGTGGTTCAACAGCTCCTCTTCAGTTCGCTGGTGCAAGAGCTCTGGAACTGCAGGGGCTCCTTGCACAGAGCAACAAGGGGTGGGGAACAGACCCGGACTTGTGCCTTTTCCATCACCCAAGTCCATGTCACAGATCTGATCTCAGATTTGGACAGAGCCTGGCCAGGGATTGAAATGTACTCAGTCCCAGCAATAACAAGGCATCATCTCTCTGGACCACAGCCTGAATTGTACTTCAACCAGGAAAAACTGAGCTCAGATATCACCACATTATACAAATGAACTGGGAAAGCTGCTCTATTTCTGGAGACGGAGCATTACAGCTATGGACCAGTGGGGAAATAAAAAACTGTGGATGCTGAAAATTTGAGATAAAACCAAAAATGATGAATAACTGGAAATGCTGCAATATACTGGGCAGATACCAGCAGGTCAGACTGTGCAATGTTATCCCAGACTTAGATACAGCAATTTCCCAGCTATATCAAAGACACATACCACTTCACACATATTGTTAACTCACTGACCATGACCCCTGGTGCCGCCCTCTTTACCATGGACATTGGAATCCCATACACAAACATAGAAACAGACAAGGTGCCTGAAGGCTGTTCAAAATATCCAAGAAATAAACCCTGACACTGACAGACCAGATGAAGCTTTAGGCAAACCAGCTTACTGGGGCCTGACAAAGAAATACTTTGAATTCAATGACGAATGCAACTTACAAGTTAAAAGGACAACAACGGGGAAGACTTGTGCCCCAGTTTATGGCAGTATGGGAAGTGATAGTCTTCTAGAGGTGTCGCAGGTGACCAATGTGTTATTACAGTTACCTAGATGACATTTGGGGATTGTGGACACATTCAAAAACAGATTTAGAGGCAGGAATTCAAATCTTTGAGAACCATCAACCAAAGTAAAAGCCATAACAACCAAAGAGAAAGTTGACATTCTGGACACCACCATTGTTACGTTGACATTAGAAAATGAGGACCACAAATTAGCCATCAAACAATTTTTGAAAACAGCAGACACCACACCCCAATGCACACTACAAGCCACCATCCAGAACACACATTCAGAGGCAGAGTAAATCAGAACAGATTCATTTTCATCACATTTGCGTCAAGTAGGAGGAACTTAACTAATCAACTTCACCACATCATTCGGCCTCTACATCACCATGAACTTCAACACGAGAAACATATTATGCAGAAAAAGGAGCTCAACTTTCTGTTCAACGGCAAAGTCATCTCACCCAGTTCCACACATCCCCTGTGTTCCACCCATTGCCCCCCACTTCCTCTGCAACCCACACTACCTTGCTTTCTCCATTTCTCTGTCCTAATCAAGTGACTTTGACCTGAATCCTTCACTGTTTCTCACTCCGTTGCTGTCTCCTGAACTACTGAGCTTTGCCAGCAGTGTACGGATTTATTGCAGACCAGTGGGGAGTTATTCCGGAATGTGGAAATATTCCGCACTGCCTGTGAATAAAGAAAGTGGATGGAAGTGAAACTTGAGCGTGTCTCAGGCAGCCGAGCGACAGCGCCGGTCTCACATCTGGGCGGGAGCATTAACAGCTGATCTGCAGTCCCTGAAAGAGAAAGGAAGTCAGTGACAGCAGGTTAGTGTCCCTCAGTGCCGGAACAGCCGGGAGACCCAGGGACACCCATCCTGGGTTATTTCATGATGTATTTCACAGACTGGGACCATCAGCGTGTTCCCCCTCTCTGCCCACACACCCAGAATGTACACTGTAAACTCACACCATCACTGCTGACCTGACACTGGCGGCTGGTTTACACATCACACTGCAACACCTTCAGCAGTCAAAGTACAACGCAGCAACTCTGCCTGAGATCACAGTTTGAATGAAGGCACTGGGTTAAATTAAAAGCGACAGTAGGATTGAGCAGATCTCACCTACATTTTTATACAGCAGTGTAACAGGCCATTACTGTGGCCCAGCTCCATCACCAGCAACTACAGAGTTAACAGAGATGAACAGGGTTAGTACACCTGTGGAACTATGCACTGGGAAATCCGACAGCTGCCAGAACTGGATAGTAAATGGCCAGGACTTGTCCAAGTATCCAGGCTCCCATGTTTGTGGAGAAGTGGTGATTCTCCTGTTGATGCAACATGCCAGGCCCGTTGCTAAACCAGTGCTGAGATGTTCACGGCAGCTCTTGTTATAGAGGAGGGAACTCTCCAGCAGCACCAGTCTCCTGATTATTGATGTTAGTTACATTCACTGAACAACCAGGTTACATCAGCTGCTCCCAGAATAGCACTGCTGTGGGAATTCCAGACTTAAAGTAACATGCCAAAGATCAGAATGTAATCTTTGGCAGAGAGCACCGGGTAACGTGTAAAGGGGCTGTGCCACCATAGGGAAAGGATTACTGAGGATCCCAGGGCTTCACTGTTTGGGACTGATACTGTTTCTGACTGTGTCCTGCTCTGGCTGCACCTGGCTCTGAGGTCTGTAGTGACTGAGACTGAATGAACCCACTCTAATGCTGCACCTGTGGGAATGTGTAACCAGGGGACAGAGGTTGGAACAAAGTTGAAGGTCAAATGAGGACAGATGTTGGTCAATCCCACATCACGTGATCATCTTCCCACGACGAGGGAAGGACGGCTGCCGCCCTTACGTGACCTGATCCCTGTCTAACTCCAGTCCCACCAGAATGGTTGTCTCTGTAGTTCTCATGTCAGGCTGTTGGTTGCACCGATGCCCGAGGAGAGAAAAGGGCCATGAGACACAGGGCTGTTGGGAATGTTGGACACAGGGGTGTCTGAGGGCAACAGGTGTGGGTGAGGATCTGGGAGGAGGTTTGTGTGTGTGGCTCCTGGTCTCACCTGTGTGAAAGGTGTTTTACCTGGTACACTGAGCCCCGGGTCTCAGTGAGGAGGACCAGGGAGTGACTGGACTGTGTGTGCTGCTGACCTGTGCTGCTCTTGAGCCCTGAATAATCCCAAGCGGTCCCACCAGATTTATAAATTCATCCATTCATAAACGAGTACAGGATGGAAACAAGTCCTTCAGCACAACATGTCCATGCTGACCAAGGTGGCCATGTGCACCAATTCCATTTCCCTGTGTTTGGTCCATACTCCCCAAAAACGTTCATCTTCCCATCCCTGTCCATGAGTTTGCTTTAACTGTGTCATTGTATCTGCCTCTGCCACCTCCTCTGACAGCTCATTTCATTTACCCATTGACCCACCACTCTCTGTGTGGAACCCTCACTCCTCAGATTCCCTGTGAATATTTCCCCTCTTCCCTTCACTCTGTGCCCTCCTTGTTTAGACACCCCCACTCTGGGGACTGTGACTGTGCCCCTCATAATTTTACAAACCTCTGTAAGGTCAACCTCAGCCACTTTCACTCCAGGGAAAACAGTCCCAGCCGATCCAATCCCTCAAACCCTCCCATCCAGGCAACATCCCTGTGAAGCTTCTCTGCACCATCCCCATTTTAATCACATCCTTCTTACAGCATTGGACTGGAACTTCACACAACACTTCACACCAACACCTTGCAGAACTGGAACATGGGATCCCACCTCCGGTACTGACTGCCTCTGTCGATGAAGGCAAGCATGCCATGTGCCTTCTTCAAACCCCTGCTTACCTATGTTGCCACCTGCAGGGAACTATGTACCTGTACCTCTCGGTCTCTCTGTTCAACAACACCAGCTGGGCACTGCCATTCACCATGGATGTCCCGGCATGCCTTAAATTCCCAAAGAATACATCACTTTGCACGTGCCTTGAGTTAAATTCCACCTGGCATGTCTTCTCCCACTTTACCAGTTGATCAGAATCCTGTTGTAACTTTAGACAACATTCCTCACTGTCCACGACACCACCAATTGTGGAGCTATCTGTGAACTTACTGATCACTCCCCGAACATTCTGCTCCAAACATGGATATAGGTGACAAACAACAGGGGAGCTGCACCCATCCCTGCCACACATCACTGGTCTCCAATCTGAAACACAACCCTCCCCTCCCACCCCTGCCTTCTTCCACCAAGTCAGTGTTGTATCCATTCAGCAGCGTACCCTCTGTCCCATGTGATCTCACCTTCCAGACCAGCCGACCAGGCAGGATGTGTTCTGGGCCTTGCCAAAAGTCCTGTGGACAACTTTTACCAGCCTGTCCTCATCAAACTTCTTCGTCACTTCGTCACATAATCATCAGTCAAATCCATGAGACATCATTTCCCATGGACAAAGCAATGCTAACTGTCCCTGCCTTTCCAAATGCTGGGAGATCCTGTCCCTCAGAATCCCCTCCAGTAACATTCCCACCATTGATGTGAGGCTCACCACCCTGTAGTTCTCTGGCTTGTCCTTGCAATAAAGCAGAACATTATCCATCCTCCAGTCTTCCAGTACCACACTGATGGGTAAGGACAATGCAAAAATCTCTGCCAGAGCCCCAGCAATGTCTTCACCTACTTCCAACAACATCCCATACAGGCACCAGGGATTTATTCATATCATCCGCATGTCCACTTTCATTTTGTCCGTGTGTTTCAGGATATCATGATCCTCTTTACTCTACTCACCAACTCCCATGTCTTTCTCTGCGGTAAATCAAGATGACGAGTGTCCATGTAAAAACTCACCCATGTCCTGTGGCTCCACAGATAGACAACAACACTGATCATTGAGGGGACCTTTTCTCTCCCTTGTTGCCCATTTGTTCTTAATATACTTACAGAATCCTTCAGGATTCCCCTTTTTCTGATTGGCCAGGGATATCTCATATCCTCTCTTTGCTTTTATAACTTCACTCTTAAGTTTTCTCTGACATTTTTTATATTCCTCAAAGGACTCACTTCAGCTGAGCTGCCTATACCTGACATGAGATAAGATAAGATATCTTTATTAATCATATGTACATCACAACACAGTGAAATGCATCTTTTTTGCGTAGGGTGTTCTGGGGGTAGCCTGGAAGTGTGCATCTTTGGGAATGTGGGAGGACATCCTTATCTTTTGCTGACTAGATCCTCAATACCCATCATGAATCTAATCAGCTTCTCTCACCCTGCCAGCATTGCTGTTCACTCTAACAGGGAGACTTTGGCCCTGAATTCTCCCTATCCCAAGTTTAAAGACTGCAAGAAATTCTTTCACCTGTTCACAGACTCTCCCAATCAACTTTGCAATCTCCTGTCTAATGATATCAAAATTTGTTTCTCCCCATTTTGGATTTGATTCATGGACCAGACTGATCCTTTCCAGGAACTATTTAAAAAATAACAGGATACTGGCCACTGGTGCCACAGTACTTCCCCACTGACACATCAGTTACTTGCCCAGCCTTATGTCCCAGGAGGAGGTGAGTGTTGCCCCCTATCTGGGAGGAACGTCTTCACATTGCTTGAAAAAAACTCACCTGGACCCACTCAACATATGTTGCCCCATCTAATCCCTTCACACTGCAGCCGTCCCTGTCAGTATCAGGAAAGTTAAAGTCACCTCCTTCCACCTGTTTATTTCCCTCTACAGATGCTGCCTGAACTGCTGAGTTCCCCCAGCACTTTGTGTACATTAGTATTATAGCCTATTATTCTGTGCTATCTGCGATCTCCATGCACATTCCCTCCTCTAAATCCAGCTGGCTATTGGCAGGAGGTGGTCTATGGAGGTGGGCAGGGAATGGACATGTCAGAATCCCATCAAAGTGAACACACCATCTGAAATTCTCACAATTTTGCCTCACTGGATGTTCTGGATTATCCTCTCTAAGTACTGCAGTGATGTTCTCCCGATCAAAACTGCAACTTTCCTCCACCTCTCCCATGCCCCAAGTATCTGTACCCCAGCACACTGAGCTGCCTGCCCTGGCCCATCATGTACATAATACCATAACCCCATGGGCCACCCCATGCCCTGGGTCCACCTGACTGACCTGTCATTAGCATAAACACAGTTTAGCCCATCAGACCCTCCTCACTCCCTGCCTGTCTCGTCTCTTTGCCTTTCTCATTGCAACCTCCAAATTTGCTTCATCCTTCTCATCTGCCACATTCATACTTTGGATCCCATCCCCGGACAAGACTAGTTTAAACCCTGACAAGCAGAACCAGCAAATCCCCCCGCCAGATTATTGGTTCCCCTCCAGTTCAGGTGCAGCCCATCCTTCTTGTACAGGTCACCTCTGCCCCAGGAGTGATCTGAATGGTCCAAGAAGCTGCACCAGTTCCTCAGCCACACATTCACCTGCCCTGTCCTCCTATTCCTCCCCTCACCAGCAGGTGGCACCAGCAGTGATCCAGAGATTACAACCCTTCAGCTCCTGTTTCTGAACCTTCTGCCTCACTCCCCATATTCACTCTGCAGGACCCCATCCCTTTTCCTCCCTGTGTTGTTGGTCCCAATGTGAACAACGACCTCTGGCTGCTCACCGTCCCCCTTGAGAATGTTCTGGAACTGCTCGGAGACTTCCTTGACCCTGGCACTGGGCAAACAACTCACCATCATGGAGCCTCGTTCACGGCCACAGATCTCCTGCCTGCCTCCCTCACTGTGGGGTCTCCTACCACTACAGCTCCCTTTGTCTCCACCCTCCCCTGCTGTACACCAGAGCCAATCATTGTGTCACAGACCTGGCTGCTGCTCCTGCTATCTTCTGAAAGGCCACCCCCCCCAACAGGTTGACCCTCCAGTGCCCACTGAAAGGGAGAATGTGTAAGCAGTCACATTCCCTGAAGTCCTTATTGTCCAGGCATCAGGGAGAATCCAAGATTGTGGCCCAATGTTGTCCAGTGCTTTCTCCACAGATATGGGACACGGGTTTCATTTCCATGTTGAACAACACTTGGGGGAAGTGCACAGACACCAGGTTCACCGTGGGGGAGGATTTCACCCTCTCTGCAGAGAGCCGACAGTCCCACCAGTGACTTTGAGCTGATCCACTACTGGTGTATCTGCCAGACCCAGCTCTGGAGCCAATGAAACAACCAACATGGGCGGTGGGGGTGGGTGGTCACTGACAGGTCCTTCTCCTTCCACGGCCAATGCACCAGTCACAGCTGCAGGTGTCCATGGTGACACTGGTGTGGTGTCAGCAGCCAAGACCTTGGTACCGCCCAACACTGGGACCACAGTCCGTCCTGTCACTGAGAACCAGATGCATGAGATGGATCAGTGACAGAGCAGCAGCTCAGAACTGGTCCTCAGTGATGCTCCATATGTGGAAGCAACAGCATCTGATCCCACCACAATTGGCACATTGTACTGGAAGCAGAGACCAGTACACCCAGGGAATATAGTGCTGGAGACAGGTCAGTCTAACCCTCCATGCTGTACTGAGGGTATATAGACCAGGTAAAGCCCAACGTTATCCCATCAGCAGACAGAGCAGTGCCAACCATACACAGGACCAAATGGACAATAATCAGTCCATCCCAAGCACGGTAGTGTGAGCAGACACAACAGGACAGCCCCCAGCAGTGCATGGCAAGCATCAATCTGGTACAACACACAGTACAGAGACAGGGCAGTACAACTGCCCACACAGTGCTGTCAGAAAACAGACAAATGCAACAGCCGAAGCTGTCCAGTAAGCACAGACAAAAAAAGAGATTGTGGGTTCAGCGTGGGACTGCAAGGTGAAAGACAAGTAAACCTCCAGCACTATACTGTAAGGGGACAGACAAGTACACTCCCAACACTGTACTGTAAGGGACAGACAAGTACACCCCCAACACTGGACTGTAAGTGAGGAGGTGTAGGATTAATAAACTATAACTGTATTTATTTCTTAAGATGAATGAGAATTATGGCTGCTCGAAATACTGATTTAAAAAGTGTCCTTCAGGCCAGAACAGCGACACCACTGCTTTCCTGGGCTGGGTGCTGTGTGGTAATTGTTGTGTCTGGAACTTGGGAAGGTTGTCTCAAACAATGAAGGTGATACCTGCCGTCTCACCCGATTGCAAAATGATGAGCTGAACCTGGGGTGTGAGGCTGCTCTTTGTCCATCTGCAGTAGCCCTTTGTCCATTTCCTGCTTAACCAAGAACTCCGGCGCCTGACTCATTAAAGTGTGCATGACAATGTTTGTATAAATTACTGTCTGCCCCCCCATACCTCGGAGAACCCCGCCGTGGACTCTGCCTTAGTCAGGAGGTTTCTCCCTCGCGATATATTGCTAAATAAAGGCATTTGAATGAACCTGTGGTACTGTGTGATTTACAGCAGACGGAAGTGGGACTTCACAATTGGGTTAACATAAGGGGACAGACCAGTACACCCCCAACACTGAACTGTATGGTAACAGACCAGTGCACCCCCAACACTGGACTGTAAGGGGACAGACCAGTACACCCACAACACTTGACTGTAAGGGGACAGACCAGTACACCCCCAACACTGGACTGTAAGGGGACAGACCAGTACACCCCCAACACTGGACTGTGGGGGTACAGGCTAACAAAACCTCAAAACTGTTGTGCAACGGGACTGACCAGCACATGCCCAACTCTGTGCTGCAAGGTGACAGACAAGTACACCCCCATTGCTGTGCTGTAAGGGGACAGACCTGCACACACCCAACTCTGTACAGCAAGGGGACAAACCAGTACATTCCCATCTCTGTACTGTAAAGGGCAGACCCATGAACACCTAACATTGTACTGTAACAGGACAGACCAGTACAGCCCCAACACTGTACTGTAAGTGGACAGTCCAGTGCACTCCCATCAATGTATTGTAAGGGGCAGACTAGTACACACCCAACACTGAACTGTAAGGGGACAGAACTCTATTGTCCAACACTGTACTGTAAGAGGATGGACCTGTACATCTCCAACACTGATCTGTAAGGGGACAGACCAGTACACCCCCAACATGGTACTGTAAGAGGATAGACCAGAAATTTGCCATCTTTGCACTGTAAGGGGACAGACTAGTGCCTAACACTGTGCTGTAAGGGGCAGAGCAGTACACCCTCAACACAGTACTGTAAGGGGACAAACCAGTATATGCTCAACACTATATGGTAAAGGGACAGACCAGTACGCCCCCAACACTGTACTGCAAGGGGACAGTCCAGTGCACCCCCAACACTGTACTGCAATGGAACAGACCAGTACACTCCCAATCCTGGACCATAAGGGGACAGAGCAGTACACGTGCAACACTGTACTGTCAGGTGACATACTAGTACATGCCCAATCCTGGACCATAAGGGGACAGAGCAGTACACACCCAACACTGTACTCTAAGGTGACAGACAAGTATGTGCCCAACACATGCTCAGAGGGTACTGACCAGTAAACCCCAACACTGCACTGTGAGGGGACAGACCAGTATACCCCCAAGACTATACTGTAAAGGGACAGAACAGTCACCCCCAATACTGTACTGTGAGGTGACAGACCAGTACACCCCCAACACAGTACTGCAATGGGACTGACCAGTACATCCTTAACGCTGTGCTGTAAGGGGACAGACCAGTACATTTGCAATGCTGGACTGTTAAGTGACAGACAAGTACACCTCCATCACTGTACTGTAAGGGGACAGTCCTGTACACCCCCAGCACTATACTGCCACAACACTGCACAGTTAGCAGAAAGACTAGTACAAGCCTAAAGGTACTCTACTGTAACATAACATGACAAACAAAACTCCTCACTGTAAGGACACACATCTATCTGCCCATGGTAACCCACTGCAAGGAAACAATTCTCTCCTCACTGAGCACTTCACTGCAAGGACACCTGCATCTTCCCACACAGAAACACAATGGGTCCCATTTCACCACCAATGGTGCGGTTTATAGACCACTGGTCAGGTGGGGGCCATCAGTTTATTCCTGCCAGTGGTGAAGTGCTTGGCCACAGCTCCATGAGGCTCTTGTACATTCATACCCCTCTCCTGCCCTGGTGTCACAGTGATGTCAATGCCGCATGTTGTTTACACTTTGTATCAAAAGCACAGTTTGTAACACTATTTGCTTTAACAGAAGTAAAAGCAATGCCAACCTGGGTTTCTGCAGTTGTGGCATCAGTGAATGTATCTTCATTGTTGTCGTGCAGACCTTCAGGAAGGGGTGCTTGGTGTTGTCTTTTGTTGCCAGAGAGATGCACACACTGAAAAATAAATTGGAGTTAATTTTCACCAGGTTGATATTTTTCAGCACTGTCACAGACAGGCAAAACAATTGATGGTGCCAGTTACTGTGGACTGGGGCCTCAAACAGAACACTGGATTTAATATCGGAAATTTGACCACACTGACAATAAAAATTGTCATGTTTTGTCAAATACGTATCCACCTGAAGTAACTTACTGTTAGGGTGAAGCTGAATACACACATATCACCTCACTGTAAGGTCACAGTTGTGTACAGCACAGTAACGCATGGCAAGAACAAGCTCGATACACCCACACTCACTCACTGTACAGGCACAGCTCTATAAGCCCATGGTACATCACTGTAAGGACATATTTCCATTCACCCCCTGCAACTCCCTCTTAGGTCACAGCTCTGTACATCCTCAGAGGTCACTGTACCAACACATCTCTTTTCACACACAGAACTTCACTGCAATGAAACAGCTGTGTACACCTGCACAACAACACTACGGGGACACAGTCCTTTTCACTCACAGCACCTCAGTGTGTAGACACAAATGGATACACAGACAGGACCTCACTGTGCAGACACAAACATATAGACACACAGTACTCACTGTGCAGCCACTGATATATACACCCAGTACCTCACTGTGCAGTCACAGATGTATACACACAGTACTCATGGTACAGATGCAGATGCATACACACAGATTACCTCACTGTGCAAACACAGATGTACACACCAACAGAACCTCGCTGTACAGATGCAGATCTACACACACGGTACCTCACTAAACAGACACAGATGTGCACACACACTGTCCTTCACTGTATGTTGTTTTTTTCAATGAACAGCACCCTGCTGAACAACATCTCTTTACACCTTATGTAACCACTGGGTGGACACACTACTGTGTACTCACATCACCTCACTCTAATTATATAGTTTTATACCCCCACCATAACTTATTGCATTGACACAGTTCTATACACTCACTGTGCCTAATGATAAACATAAATCTCTTCACACACACAAAATTCCTCGGGAGAAGCCTGCTGATCATTAACGGAGTAACAGCTATTTGCCGTTGCTCCTACTCTATCTAACTTTTTCAACCCAGTTTGAAATCCTTTTTCCAAACGTGATATTACTCCACTATGACTTCAAGGAGTGCCAAAGGAACTAAAACTACCAAGGAAAATGACCTTCCTGCATCCTTGGAATCTATTTTACAATTGCTTCAAAAACATATAGATGATTCTTCTGAACAATTTCAACAGCAATTTCAACAGCTTAATTCCAAGTTTGACTCTATTCAAAAACCTTACACGATCATGACGAATGAATTGCAGTGAATGAAGCGACTCTTTCGATTTTGGATGGGAAAATTGATGATTTAGTAAAACTTTGTAAAAAGCAATCAAAGTCCAATGAAAAATTAATGCAGAAGCTTATTGACTTAGATAACAGAAGCATAAGAAACAATTTACATATTCTGGTTCATAAAGAATCGGGTGAAGGTAACCAGCCTATGGAATTCTTTGCAAACCTTTTGGCTCAACTATTTCCCACTACTTTAAAATCTCTGCCTAAGTTTGATCGAGTTCACAGATCACCACTGTACAAACCTTCTACGGAAGACAGACCCAGGTCAGTGATTATCTGTCTGCATGACTTTTAAATTAAAGAGCTTCTAATTCATGACTCCTGAAGAGGAATGATTAATTAGCAAGATTACAGGATCAGAATTGTTGAAGATTACTCACCCGAGGTTATGCATGAACGCGTTAAATTTAAAAAGGTCATGTCAGAACATTATAACAAAGGCTTCAAGCCTTCTCTTCGTTACCCTGCAAGGCTTAGAATTATTCTGAAAAATGGCTTGCAGAAGTGGTTTTGTTCGGCTGAAGAGGCTCAAGATTTTCAGGAAACTGAGGATTAATTGACTCTGTACTTTTCTGCATGAACATTTATCGTTTTTACTCTTGGTAACCCCTGACTAATACCTTGGATGTCTCAGTCTTTTGATTTTTGAACTTTTTTTGATATGTTACTTCATATATATTCTTTTGAGGTTTTTTATTAACAAGACTTAATAAGGATACTTGTTATTTTATAATTTTGAAATTGTGTGTTTTTTTTTCAATTTACTCTTTTGACTGGGTTGGAATTACCTATCCTTGAAACATAGGGAGCAGGACTGCTTGGGTTAATACACTGTCTGTGCTATTAGCTGCCGGCCATCTACTGGTCGGCTTTCTGTCTTTGGGTGGAGGGAGGGGGGAATGGCTTCTCTCTTTGGAATCTGCTTTTGGCTGTCAGCCAAGTCTGTTGCTTGGTTACCTGATCTGAAAGTTCTCCATTTGGTTTGAATCTACATTCCACCGGGGCTAGTTTCTTATCCTTTCTTTTTAATTCCATTTAAACAATATTAAAATAGATCAAATTATTAATTTAGATAACGTGAAAGGGTTAAATTGCCCTGTGAAATGAAGTAAGACTTTAGCCTTTATTAAAAAATTCAAGGTCTCAATTATATCTTTTCACAAGAAACTCATCTACGTACTTGTGATATTTCACATTTTTTCAGTCAATGGAAAGGGCTGTAGTTTCATTCCACTTTCTGAGCTAAATCTGGGGGGGGGGTCTGAATTGTTATAGATAATACAGTTTCATTTGTTCAACCCAATGTAATAACTGATACTCATGGATGGCTTGTTATAGTATCAGGAAATTAGAGAATAGATTAATGGTATTTGCCAATATTTGTGCCCCGAACACGGGCGACGCGGGATTATTTGAACGATTTTTTGCACTTTTGCCAGATTTGAATCTTTATTCTCTGGTTTAAGGACTACAATTGTTGGCTGGATTCAAGATTAGAGCGGTCATCTATCTACGAAACCAGCAGCTCTTAATAAATCAGCTTTATTTCATCAATCGTTTATAATGAAATTTGTCATTACTGATGTCTGGCATTTTTTTACATCCAGAAGATAGGGAATATTCGTTTTTTTTCTCATGTTCACCATACATATTCCAGGATTGACTTTTTTTAATTGATAGTCAAATGATTCCATCAGTTTGATCCAGTGAATCCACTTTCAGATCATGCTCCTGGGTTTTCATGTTTAAACCTCCCTGGACTCCCTCAAACAAATAGATTTTGACATTTTAATTTAACTTTGTTATGTGATAAAGACTTCTTAAGATTTTTGGAGAAACAAATTATTCTTTTGTTTAAAGAGAATACACCGGGAGAGACTTCCAGTCTTATTATATGGGATGCTTTTAAAGCCTTTATTGGAAGACAAATTATCTCTTGTACAGTAAGCGTTCAGAAAAAACCCTAACAGAGAGTGAATTGATTTAGCTAATCAATTGAAAATACTAGACCAAAAATATGCCTTGGTTCCTGTAGTAGGAAAGCACATGGCTGTCATGTGACATTAAAACACTGACCCCTCTGGTCAGAGGAGAGCATTGCTCATCGGATCGGAAGTGACACCACTGTCAATCAAGGTTTGGCTCCACCCCACCCATCAGGTGTAAGCATAGGGATTGGCCTTGGAGAGCACCTTTGTTCCTGGGCCTGCCTGACCATTGGCCTTGGTAAACACCTTTGTCCTTGACTCCCAAACCATTGGTCTGTCTAAATTACCTGGTCTGGCTCGACCCAGCCTTCCAGCACTATAAAGAGTGCTGCATATTCCTGGCTTGCTCTCTCTCGACTGCCCAGGGATAGTGAAACAATGCTGCAGAGACCATTGGTAAGAGTGTGCACCACCACAAGGTTTGGGAGTTTCTTAGTCAGATTCCAATGCTTGTCTAGGTCAAGGTGTTCAGGCATTGAAGTATTTATCCCTTGATAAGTTGTAACTTGTTTATTGTGTGTGTGTGTATCTCACCCTCATTATGATTTCTCTTACTTTCATGATCTCCTGTCTCTGTGTGTGTGTGAGAGTGTACATTCGTTCCCATTCATTCGTTCCCATGTTTGCCTCCATGATTAAACGATTGTTAAGATCCAAAGCCTGTGTCCAGAGTCCTCCATCTTTAAGATCCCAAAAGAACCTTTTTCACACAACAGATCCAGATCCTGTGTCATACAAAAGGTGAGTTGAAATTAAAACTAAATATGACCTCCTTTTAACATATTCAATTGAGAGTCCACTTTTAAAAGATAAAAGACAATTTTATATTGATGGAGATAAAAACAGGTAAATTACTGGCTAACCAATTAAAAACTATTGCTAGATGGCAAATTACAGAAATTTGCAAAGCTAATGGTGAGAGGACAACTGATCATTTATAAATAAATGATACTTGTCGAGAACGTTATTCTAAACTTTATAGCTCTGATTCTCCTAAAGATGATACCGTAATGAATAATTTTTCAACCAATTAAACATTCCTACACTCTCTGCTGATAACTGAAAACAATTGGATCAATCTATTGCTTATGAGGAAATCGCCAAGGTGAAACATTCATTGCACTCTGGTAAGACTCTGGGTCCTGATGGATTTCCTGGAGAATTTTATAAGGCCTTTACCTCTTTGCTTATATACCTGATTTAT
Organism: Pristis pectinata; assembly: GCF_009764475.1. Taxonomy (NCBI): domain Eukaryota; kingdom Metazoa; phylum Chordata; class Chondrichthyes; order Rhinopristiformes; family Pristidae; genus Pristis; species Pristis pectinata. Next base: position 3,570,352 of record NC_067421.1, on the reverse strand, counting down.
GTTCTGTTTTTGGTCTCTTTTAAATTGGGTCGGTTACCACAATCCTTCAATGAAGCTTCCATTTCACTTATTCTTATGAAAAAGAAGAACCCAACAAATGTTCTTCATACAGACCAATTTCATAACTTAATTTTGATGTTAAAATTTCATCTAAAGTTTTAGCTCATAGATTGGAAAATATTTTACCACTAATTATATCTGATGATCAGACTGGTTTTATTACAAATTGTTGTTCCCATTTTAATATTCATCATTTACTGAATATTATCTACTCTGCCTCTACGGAAATGTCAGAATGTGTGATATCTCTAGATGCCCAGAAGTCATTTGATTGGGTTGAATGGAGATATTTATTTAAAACTTGAGAAATTTAACTTTGGCCCCGATTTCATTCAATGATTAAATTACTTTATTTATCCCCCTCTGCTCGTGTTCTAACTAACGTTCAAAATTCTAAATCTTTTAAACTTCAATGTGGAACCAGACAGGGATGCCCTTTGAGCCCTTTGCTATTTGATCTGGCTTTAGAACCCTTAGCTATTGCTTTCTGAGAATCTAGAGATATTGCTGATTTCTTTAGAAGTATTACCCACAAAGTTTTGCACTATGCTGATGATTTACTGCATTTTATCTCTAATTCTGAGACCTTGTTACCTCCTATGCTTTCTCTACTTTCCTGTTTTAGCCAGTTTTCAGGATATAAAATGAATTTATACAAGAGTGAACTTTTCCCTTTGAATAATCTGATGCCATTTCATACTAACATTCCTCTTAAAATTGGAAGAAATCATTTTACATATTTGGCTGTAACTATTACTAAAGATTATAAACACTTATTTAAAGGAAACTTTCTTACTTTATTGAACTATGTGAAAAGGGTTTTATCAAATTGGTCGCCCCTCTGTTTGTCATTGATTGGCCGAACTAATTCTATTAAAATGAATATTTTACCTAAATTGATATACTTATTTCAGGCCTCACATGATTTTATTCCTAAGTCCTTTCTTGATTCTCTTGATTCAAATATCTTCTTACACATGGAAAAACAAACATCCTAGATTAAATAAAGTTCACTTTCAGAAAGTGTTAAAAAAATGAAGGTTTTGCCTGACCCAACTTTAGGATTTATCACGAGGCAGTCAATATATGAAAGCTTAGATTTTGGTTACACGACATTAATCATGAAGCGTGTCCAGTTTGCGTTTCTTTGGAAGCTAACTCTGTGAAAAATGTTTCTATTATTTCTTTGCTTGGCTCTTCACTTCCTTTATCATCAAATAAATTAACTGATGTTCTGGTAGTTAAACACGCTTTGAGGATTTGGCTACAATTTAGAAAATATGATGGTTTATGGAGAATTTTTGTCCAGTCCCATTTTTGCTATTTGTTTTTTTAAAGCTTCTATGACTGATGTAGTTTTAAAGAGTGGGATAGATTGGGTATTACTTGTTTTCAGGATCTGATTGTTGGAGGAAATCTCCATTTGTTTGAACAATTGCCAGCTAAATATAGTTTACCAAAGACCCACTTTTTTCAATATTTACAAACTAGAGACTTTCTCCAATCTCAATTACATACATTCCCTCTGAGTCCTGATAAGAACTTATAAGATGTAATTTTTAATTTGAAGCCTTTTTATGATGGCTCAATATTTAATATTTTTGCCAGGTTATTAGGATCAAGTGAGGGTTCCTTACACAAAATCATGGTGGGCTAAAGGGCCTGTTTTGTGCTGTATGGTTCTAAAAATGCTTGAACAAGATCTGCAGATTTCAATTTGAGGAAACTTGGAATGAAACGTTTAAATTGGTCAACACTTCATCATTATGTGCGCGGCACTCCCTCCTTCAGTTTAAAGTGGTCCATAGAGCTCACTTGTCCAAAGACAAGCATCTCATTTTTATTTAGATATATCTCATTATTGTGATGAATACAATAATGGAGAGGCTTCTTTAATCCACGTGTTTGGGACATGTTCGAGCTTTACAAAATACTGGATAGAGGTATTTCAAACTTTCTGTACTTTTCAAAATAAATTTTAAGCCTAATCCTTTTATTGCATTATTTGAGATTCTTGGAGAAAAAGATAACTTTGGAGACTTCTGATTTCTATGTATTGGACTTTATTTCTCTTATAGCCAGGAGGGCTGTGTTGCGTCAATGGAAGGAAGTGACTCTGCCTACTCATGTTCAATGATTACAGGATGTTATTTGAGACCTAAATTTAGAGAAGATCTGTTGTTCAATTTCTGAATCTAACTTAAGACTTTCAAACCCTGTGGGGACCTTTTTTGAACTATTTTCAAAACCTTTGATCTGGTGTAAAGTACAGATATTGGTTGATATTATTATGTGTTAAGGGGTTTTCTTTGTCCTTCTTTATTTACCAAACAGCTTCGGTCTTGGGTAGTGGGTTTAGATTTTTTAAATAATAAAATTATTCCAATTTAATTGTTACTAATTAACAATCATTCTTGTTTCACAAAATGGGGTATTGTCATTTCAAGTCTGATTTAACACAATGTATTTTGTCACATTTTATCTATTTTCTGATTTCTGTACTTTGGATTTTCTGTGTGGAATCAATAAAAATATTGTAAAAAGAAATAAAATTCCTCACTGAGATCTCAGCTGTAAACAGACTGAGCACCTCACTGCAACAACACAGCTCTTCACTCTGAGTAACTCACTGTAAGGACACAGTCCTGTACACCCACAGTACATCACTGAACAGGCACAGGTCTGTACATTCACAGTACTTCCCTGTAAGATACAGCTCCATACACCAGCAGCATTGCTCTGTAAGAACACAGCTCTGAACAGCTACTGTACCCCACAGTAAGGGCACCACTATTTATGCCCACTGAGCTTCACTGTAAACACACAATTCTAGACACAAATAATCCATCATTTTAAGGACACTTCCTGATTCACCCCCAGTACTGCACTAAAGTGACACCGATCTCTGCACCCAGAGTGCCACATTTTAACATACCCCTGCAGTAACTCACTGGACACAGACCTAAACAACAAAGTAACTCACCAGATGGACACAGCTGCATACAGACTGAACACCTCACTGTGAGAGCACATTCCCATATATATCTGCAGTAACATAATGCAAAGATGAAGCTCTGTGCACACATCGTACCTCACAGGAAGGACATAGCTGAATACACCACAGTACCTCACTGGAAGGATACAATACACACATGCAGTACCTCACTGTACAGACACAGCCTGTCACAGCAGCAGAAACACACTTTAAACATATGTTGGGGTTCAGTGCAGCTCCTCAGATTTCACCACAAGTCCCCCAGTGCACTGACCACTGGTCAGTTGGTAGCCATCAGTTTATTCCTGCCATCGGGGAATTGCACTTGGTCACAGTTCCCTGAGGCTCTTTTACATACATAACTCACTCCTGCCCTGGTGTCACAGTTATGTCACGGCCGCATGAGTTCCACACTTTGTATCAGAAACACATTGTGTAAAGTTATATTTTAACTGAAACAATCAGCCAGGAATGCCAATCAGCTTCCTGCGGTTCTGTCATCAGTGAATTGTTGCTGATGCATTCCCATCGCTGCAGTGCAGACCACATGTTGCCTTTTGTTCCCAGGGGATGGGAGTCACCGTTAACCAGGTTAATCTATTTTAATCATGGAAGCAGACAGACAGAACTGTTCATGGAGCCACCCGCTGTGCACTGCAGCCTGAATTGATAAGCAGACCTGAGATAAGAGATCGGGCCACATTTACAAAGCGTTGTGGTGTCTGGCTGAGTAAATATAAAGTTAACGTAACTCACTGTGAGGGCAAAGTTCAATACATGCACATCACTGCACTGTAAGGTTGCAGGTTTTAAGATTTACAATAAAACATCCCTTTGGTTCACAATATTCTGCTGAACTAATTAAACGTTTAACTAAACTAATCCCTTCTGCCAAGACAATGTCCATATTCCTCCATTCTCTCCATATTCATGTGCCTATCTAAGAGCCTCTTAAGTCCCTCTATCATATTTGCCTCCACAACCACCCCTGGCAGCACGTTCCAGGCACCCACCACTCTCTGTGTAAAAAATCGACCTGCACATCCCTTTTGAACTTATCCCGTCAACTTAAATGCATGCCCTCTTGTGTTAGACATTTCAACCCTGGGAAAAAGATATCAGCTGTCTACGTCTCTCCTAATCTTATAAACCTCTTTCAGGTCTCTCCTCAGCTGCCTCCACTCAGTAACTCACTGTGAGGGCAAAGTTCAATACATGCACATCACTGCACTGTAAGGTCGCAGGTTTTAAGATTTACAATAAAACATGGCGTGAACACCCTCAGTACCTCACTCTAAGGACACATCCCCAGACACCCACAGTACCTCACTGTAAGTGCACATCCCCAGACACCCACAGTACCTCACTGTAAGGGCACATCCCCAGACACCCACGGTACCTCACTGTAAGGGCACATACCCAGACACCCACAGTACCTCACTGTAAGGACACATCCCCAGACACCCACGGTACCTCACTGTAAGGACACATCCCCAGACACCCATGGTACCTCACTGTAAGGGGACATCCCTAGACACACATGGTACCTCACTGTAAGGACATATGCCCAGACACCCACAGTACCTCACTGTAAGGGCACATCCCCAGTCACCCACAGTACCTCACTGGAAGGACTCATCCCCAGACACCCACAGTACCTCACTGTAAGGGGACATCCTCAGACACCCAGAGTATTTCACTGTAAGGACACAACCCTCAACACACACAGTACCTCACTGTAGGGACACATTCCCAGATACCCACAGTACCCCACTGTAAGGACACATCCCTCAACACAAACAGTACCTTACTGGAAGGACAGATCCCTTGACACACACAGTACCTCACTGTAAGACTCATCCCTAGTCACCACAATACCTCATTATAAGGACACCCTCAGGTCTTTAGTGATCTAAGTAATTCACTGTAAAAACAAATTTATATTCCTTCAGAATACCTCACTCTAATGACACACACACACAAAACTTCACTGCAACTGCAAAGATCCATTAACACAGATCAACTTGCTCGTAGGACACTGCAAGGACACAGTTCTGAGCACACAGATCCTCACTGTCAGGACTCGCCTCTATACACAGTGATCAAGTCAGTGTATGACAACCCTATGTACACACTGCTTGTCGCAGTAAGGATACAGCTCTATACACCAGCAGTAACTCACGAGAAGGACATGGCTCTGTAAACCTGCAGTAACTCATTGTAAGGACAAAACTCTGTACATCTGCTGTAACTCACTGTAAGGACACAGAACTGTAAACCAGCAGTAGCTCACTGTGAGGACACAGCTCTGTACACCAGCAGTAGCTCAGTGTGAGGAGGTCTCTGTACACCAGCAGTAACTCTGTGCAAGGACACAGCTCTGTGCACCAGCAGTAGCTCAGTGTAAGGACACAGCTCTGTACACCAGCAGTAGCTCAGTGTAAGGACACAGCTCTGTACACCAGCAGTAGCTCAGTGTAAGGACACAGCTCTGTACACCAGCAGTAGCTCACTGTAAGGACACAGCTCTGTACACCAGCAGTAACTCAGTGTGAGGAGAAGTCTCTGTACACCAGCAGTAGCTCAGTGTAAGGACACAGCTCTGTACACCAGCAGTAGCACAGTGTAAGGACACAGCTCTGTACACCAGCAGTAGCTCAGTGTAAGGACACAGCTCTGTACACCAGCAGTAACTCAGTGTGAGGAGAAGTCTCTGTACACCAGCAGTAGCTCAGTGTAAGGACACAGCTCTGTACACCAGCAGTAGCTCAGTGTAAGGACACAGCTCTGTACACCAGCAGTAGCTCAGTGTGAGGAGAAGTCTCTGTACACCAGCAGTAGCTCAGTGTAAGGACACAGCTCTGTACACCAGCAGTAGCTCAGTGTAAGGACACAGCTCTGTACACCAGCAGTAGCTCAGTGTAAGGACACAGCTCTGTACACCAGCAGTAACTCAGTGTAAGGACACAGCTCTGTACACCAGCAGTAGCTCAGTGTAAGGACACAGCTCTGTACACCAGCAGTAGCTCAGTGTAAGGACACAGCTCTGTACACCAGCAGTAGCTCAGTGTAAGGACACAGCTCTGTACACCAGCAGTAGCTCAGTGTGAGGAGAAGTCTCTGTACACCAGCCGTAACTCAAAGTAAGACCCAACTCTGTACACCAGCAGTAACTCAATGTAAGGACACAGCTCTGTACACCAGCAGTAGCTCAGTGTAAGGACACAGCTCTGTACACCAGCAGTAGCTCACTGTAAGGACACAGCTCTGTGCACCAGCAGTAACTCAGTGTGAGGAGAAGTCTCTGTACACCAGCAGTAGCTCAGTGTGAGGACACAGCTCTGTACACCAGCAGTAGCTCAGTGTAAGGACACAGCTCTGTACACCAGCAGTAACTCAATGTAAGGACCCAGCTCTGTACACCAGCAGTAACTCAATGTAAGGATACAGCTCTGTACACCATCAGTAACTCAGAAGAGTGAAACAGCCCTTTGTGACAGTATGGTGAATGCACAGTCTTCTTCCTGCGGTTGGGAATTAAGGAACTGGGAGGCATAGGTTCAATTTGAGAGTGGAGTGATTTGTTGGGAACAGAATGGGCAACATTTTCACCTAGGGAGTGGATGATACATGGAATGAGCTGTGAGAGGAAGTGGCTGAGCCAGGTACATTAGCAATATTTTGAAGCTAATTTTCAATGTTAACGTTTGACAGTGAACATGAGCTCAATGTTGGACATGTGGAGAGGAAAGGATCAGAGGGGAACGGGCCAAGTTTGGGCATATACAATGAGCTAAGATGGGCATGCTGGTCAGCATGGAACAGTCGGGCTGAATGGTGGGACGATTCAATGACACAATGAATCCATCAGTAATGGACTGTCAGCACACTGCTCTGTACACCAGTAGTAGTGCACCACAGGGGCCCAGACACACACAGACAGAGTCACTGCAGCACTAACTCACAGCCAACACACCAGGACTAATTCATTTTCAGAAACAGCAGCATAGACCAGCACTAACTGACTGTGAGTATAAAATTCTACATACAAGCAGAAGCTCATTATAAAGACACAGTTCAATACAGCAGCACCAAGCCAACACACATTGAAAGACACATACACCAAGAGTACATCACCAGCAGGACACACCACAATTCACTCCAGTTCCTCAGAATAAGGTCACAGCCCAATAAACGCACTCGACATCATGGCAAGGATACATTATATACAGAAAAAAACTACATCACTGCAAGGATGCATTCCATGCTCATGCAAAACATCACTGGAAGTATACCATTCAAAACACCAGCAGTATATCTGTCAGGATACATTCCCTTAATCCATAGTGCAGCGCTGTAACCATACATTCTGTGCACACACAGAACATCATGCAAGGAGATACTCCACAATCCACACGGCATCAGTCTAGTTAAGATTTATGCAGCCGCACAGTGTTATTCCAAATAGATATTCCTCAGACACACATGACCTAACAGCACGGACACAGCCCATTACATGCACAATAATTATCATTCACCAGATATTTTTTCTATACACACACAATGAAACAATTTGATATCATTCATACACCCACACTGCATCAGTGTAAGGACACATTCCGTACACCCACACTGCATCAGTGTAAGGACACATTCTGTACACCCACACTGCATCAGTGTAAGGTCACATTCTATACACCCACACCGCATCAGTGTAAGGACACATTCCGTACGTACACCCACACCACATCAGTGCAAGGACACATTCCGTACGCCCACGCCGCATCAGTGCAAGGACACATTCCGTACGCCCACGCCGCATCAGTGCAAGGACACATTCCGTACGCCCACACCGCATCAGTGTAAGGACACATTCTGTACACCCACACTGCATCAGTGTAAGGACACATTTCATACACCCACGCTGCATCAGTGTTCGGACACATTTCATACACCCATGCTGCATCAGTGCAAGGACACATTTCATACACCCATGCTGCATCAGTGCAAGGACACATTCTGCAAGGACACACATTACTGTGAGGATACAGCTCTGTACATGAGCAGTTACTCAGTGAAAGGACACAGATCAATACACCAGGGCCGGGGGAGAGTGTTGAGGGGAGAGGGCAGCGTGGATGGGTGGGAGGGTGTGGAAGTGGGGAGAGATGGTGGGAAGTGGGGAGAGTGGAGGTGGGAGGGTGGAGAGGGGATGGGTGCGAGGTGGGTGGAGAGGGGAGGTGTAGGGGGATTGGGTTAATGGGGATGGAGGGAGAGTGTTGTGGGAGGGGAGGGGATGTGGAGGAGAGAGGGTGAGAGAGGGGAAAAGGGGGAGGGAGAGGAGAGGGTGGAGATGGAGGTAGGGGTGTGTGGATGGTCAGAAGTGGTGAGAGGGACGATAGGGATGAGGAGGGAGGGAGGGGTGGGGTGGGGGAGAGTTGGGGAGGAGGTAGTGGGAGAGGGGAGGGAGGGGGTGTGAGGGAAAGGGTGAGGGGGTAGTGGGAGGGAAGTGGGAGGGAGGGAGCAGGGAGGGGGCAGGGAGGGGGGAAGGATAGGGAGGGTGAGGAGGGAAGGAGTGGGAGAGAGTGAAATAGAGGAGGGAGGAAGAGGAGAGGGAGGGTGAGAGTGAGTATGGGGAGGAAGGCTGAGAGGGGGTAGAGGGAGTGGGAGGGGGTAGAGACAATGGGAGTGGGAGGGTGTAGAAGGTCTGGGGGAGTGGGAGCGGGTGGGTGTGGAGTGATTGGGAGGGTCAGTGGTTGGGGAGCAGGAGGAGGAGGAGAGGGGTAGAGGGAGGGTGAGAGGGTGTGAGGAGTGGAGGGGAGGGTGAAGGAAGAAGAGGGTGAGGGAGGGGAGGAGGGTGGATGGAGGGGGAGGTCTGTGGGGGAGGGTTAGTGTAAAGGGTTTGGGGAGGGGGTGGTAAGGGGGAGGGGATATAGAGATGGGGATGGAGAGTGGGGAAGGGGGAGTGGGGGAGGGGGAATGAGGACAGTGGGGGCCGGGTGGGGGTAGTGGAGTGTGGGAGTGGGTAGTGGGGTGTGGGGAAGGAGTTATGTGTGGGAGGTGGGTTTTGGGTGTGGGAAGGGTGGAATGGGGTGTGGTGTGGGAGGAGGGCAAGGGGTGGGAGTGGAGAAGAGGGGAGGGGGTGGACTAGTATGTGAGGAGGGGAGGGGTTATGGAGGAGGGTGGCATTGGGGAAGGGTGTTTGGGGGAGTTGTGTGCTGGGAGGTTGGTTTGGGGAGGTGTGCTGGGAAGGAGGAGGATGTGTGAGGGAGTGAGCGAGTGGGGTTGGGAGTGGGAAGGAGGGAAGGAGTGGGGAGGGAGGGTATTAGGATGGGGAGGAGTTGGGGAGGGAGGGGGAATGCGTTGGGAGGAGAGTGGGGATGGGAAGTGAGGGGGAGGGAATGAGGAGGTGAATGGGAGAGGGAGGGGGTGGGAAGGGGAAATAGGGTGGATTGGGATGGGGTGGAAGGGGGAGGGAGGAGAATGTGATGGGGACGGGGAATGCGATGGGGAGAGTGGAGGTAGTAACATGGGGGGAGGTGGAGTGGGATGCAGAGTGAGGGATGGGGAGTGGGATGGGGAGGGAGGGAGGGAGGTGATTGATGGGGAGGGGCAATAGGATAGGGAGGGGGAGTGGGAGTAGGATAGGGAGGTAGGGAGGTGAAAGTTGGATGGGGAGGGAAGTGGAGGGCATTGGGGAGGGAACAGAGTGTGGGATAGGTGTGTGGGGAGGGGGCAAGATGGTGAAGTTTGGAGGAAAGAGGAGAGGGGAAGGGGATGGATGAAGGGGAAGGTGTGCAGGGGAGGAGCTGGAGGGGAATGTGGGGGAAGGGAAGGGGATGTGGAGAGGGTGGTGGGGTGGGGTGGGGAATGTGTAAGCAGAGGGCATATAGGGAAGTGGGAATGAGGGGGCTATGAGGGGATGAGGGGGATGTTCAGGAGGAGGGAAGGAGCAAGTGGTTGGGGTCATGGGAGGGGTGGAAGGGGATGGGAGAAGAGGGGGATGGTGCAGAGAGTGGGAAGGGGGAGTGGATGCAAAGGTTGAAGGGGAGAGGGGGAATCGAGAGGAGGGTTGAGGGGGTGAGGGTTGAGGGGGAGCAGGCAGAGGGGACAATGAGGGGAGAATGGGGAACGGGTGCAGGGGAAGAAGATGGGGAGTGGGGAGGGGAAGAAGACAGGAACAGGGGGAGGGTAGAGGGGAGCAGGGGGAACAGGGGAGGGCAGAGGGGAGTAGGGGAAATGGGGAGTGTGGAGGGTTTAAGGGGAGCAGGGAATGGTGGAGGTGAGTAGGGTGAACAGGGAGGGTTGAGGGGCGTAGGGGTATCAGGGGATGGTGGAGGGGAGAAGTGGGAACAGGGGTAGGGTGGAGGGGAGTAGGGGAACAGGGGGAGGGTGGAGGGGAGTAGAGGGAACTGGAATGGCGGAGGGGAGTAGAGGGAACTGGAATGGCGGAGGTGAGTAGACGGAACAGGGGAGGGCGGAGGGAAGAAGTGGGAACAGGGGGAGGGTGGACGGGAATTGGGGGAACAGGGGGAGGGCAGAGGGGAGTAGGGGGAACAGGGGGAAGGTGGAGAGTTTAAGGGGAACGGAATGGTGGAGGTGAGTAGAGTGAACGGGGAGGGTGGAGGGGCGTAGGGGGATCGGGGATGGTGGAGTTAGAGGGAATGGGAATGGTGCAGGGGAGTAGCAGAAACAGGGGAGGGTGGAGGGGAGTAGGGGGAGCAGGGGGAGGGCAGAGGGGAGTAGGGGGAACAGGAGGTCGGATGGGAGCAGGGGGAGAAGGGGAGGGCAGAGGGGAGTAGGGGGAATAGGGGAGGGCAGAGGGGAGTAGGGGAACAGGGGAGGGTGGAGGGGTTAGGGGAACAGGGAATGGTGGAAGTGAGTAGGGTGAATGGGGAGGGTGGAGGGGCGCAGGGGGATCAGGGGAGGTGAGGTGGGATCAAGGGGAGGGTGGAGGGGAGTAGGGGGAAATGGGGGAGTGTGGAGTGGACTGTGGGGAACACAGGAAAGGGTGCAAGGGAGTGTTGGGAACACGGGGAGGGCAGAGGGGTGTAGGGAGAACGAGAGTGGTGGAGGGGAGCAGTGGGATCAGGGGTAGGGTGGAGCAGAGAAGTGGGAACGGGGAGGGTGGAGGGGAGTAGCGGGAACAGGGGGAGGTTGGAGGTGAGTAGAGGGAATGGGATTGGTGGAGGGGAGTAGGGGGAACAGGGGGAGGGTGGAGGGGAGTAAGCGGAACAGGGGGAGGGTGGAGGGTTTAAGGGGATCAGAAGATGGTGGAGGTGAGAAGTAGGAATGGGGAGGGTGGAGGGAAGTAGGCCGAACAGGGGGAGGGTGGAGGGGATTGGGGGAAACTGGAATGGTGGAAGGGAGTAGGGGAACAGAGGGAGGGGGAGCTGGGGATTTTGGAGTGGAGTAGGGGAACGGGATTGTGGAGTGGATTAGGAGGAACAGGGGAGGGTGGAGGGGAGTAGGGGAAGAGGGGGAGGGTGAAGGTGAGTAGGGGGATCATGGGGATGGTGGAGGGGAGAAGGTGGAACGGGGAGGGTGGAGGGGAGTAGGGGTTCAGGGGATGGTGGAGGGGAGTATGGGAACAGGGGGAGTTTGGAGGTGAGTAGGGGAACTGGGAGAGTGTGGAGGGGTGTAGGGGAGCAGGGAGAGTGTGGAGGGGAGCATGGGGAGCAAGGGAGGGTTGAGGGGTGAAGGAGGAACAGGGGGACGGTGGAGGGGAGTGGGGGAATGTGGAGGATGGAAGGGAGTAGGAGAACAGGGGATGGTTGAGTGGAGAAGGGGGAAAAGGGGATGGTGGAGGGGAGTAGGGGGAAACAGGGGAGGGTGGAGGGGAGTAGGGGGAATGGGGAGAGGGCAGAGGGGAGTAGGGGGAACGGGGGTGGTGGATTGAAGTGGGAGAACAGGGGGAGTGTGGAGGGGAGTAGGGAGAATGGGGGAGGGTGGTGTGGAGTAGAGGGAACAGGAGGAGTGTTAAGTGGAGTAAGAGGAATGGGATGGTGGAGAGGAGTAGGGAGAACCGCGGGAGAGAGGAGGTGAGTAGCGGGAGCAGTGGATGGTGGAGGGGATTAGGGGGAACGGGGGAGGGAGAAGGGGAGTAGGGGAACAGGGAATGGTGGAGCAGAGTAGGGGGAACACAGGAGGGTGGAGGCGACTGTGGGGAACACTGGGAGGGTGAGAGGGTAGGGGGAATGATGATGGTGGAGTGGTGTAGAGGGAACGGGGTGGTGGAGTGCAGAAGGGGGAACAGGGTAGGGTGAAGGTGATTAGGGGGAATAGGGGTAGGTGGTGGGGAGCAGGGGGAATGGGGGGAGGCTGGAGGGAGGTAGGGGGAACAGGAGATGGTGTCGGGGAGTAGGGTGAGCAAGGGATGGTGGAGGGGAGTCGGAGGAACAGGGGATGGTGTAGGGGAGTAGGGGAACAGGGGAGAGTGGAGAGGAGTATGGGGCAGGGCGATGTTTGAGGGGATTAGGGGGAACAGGGTGAGGTTGGAAGGGAGTAGAGGAACAGGGGATGGTGAAGGGGAGCAGTAGGAACTGGGGATAATGGAGGGGAATATGGGGAACAGGGGAAGTGTTGAGGGGAGTAGGGGAACGGGGGATGGTGGAGGGGAATATGGGGAACAGGGGGTGTGTGGAGGGGAGTAGGGGAACGGGGGATGGTGGAGGGGAGCCGGGTGCACATGGTGTGCGTATAGTGGAGTAGGGGGAACAGGGGGAGCGTTGAGGGGAGTATGGGGAATGGGTGGAGTGTGGAGGGGAGTAGGGGGAACAGGTGTAGGGTGGAGGGGATTGGGGGAACACAGGCAGGGTGGTGGGGACTGTGGGGAACACAGGCATGGCGGAGGAGCGTAGGTGGAATGGGAGTGGTGGAGTGGAGTGGGGGAACAGGGGGATTTTGGAGGGGAGTAGGGGAACAGGGGAGGGAGTGAGGAGCAGGGGGAACTGGGGAGGGTGGAGGGGAGTAGGGTGAGCAAGGTATGGTGAAGGGGAATAGGAGGAACCGGAGGTGAGAGGAGGTGAGTAGGGGGAACAGGGGATCATGGAGGTGAGTAGTGAACAGGGGGAGTTTGGAGGTGAGTAGGGGGAACTGGCGGAGGGAGGAGGTGAGTAGGGGATCAGGGAATGGTTGAGGGCAGTAAGGGGAAGAGGGGATGGTGGAGGGGAGTAGTGGGAACAGGGGATTGTGTAGGGGAGTAGGGGGAACAGGGGGAGAGTTGTGGGAAGTAGGCGGAACAGGGGATTGTGGAGGGCAGTGGGGGAACCGGGAGAAGGTGGAGAGGAGTATGGGGAACAGGGCGATATTGGAGGGGAGTATGAGGAACTGGGGGAGGTTGGAGGGGATTAGGGGGAATAGGGTGAAGTTGGAGGGGAGTAGGGGGAACAGGGGATGGTGGAGGGGAGTAGGGGGAACAGGTGGAGGTTGGAAGGGAGTAGGGGGAACAGGTGGAGTGTTGAAGGGTGCAGGGGAAATAGGGGGAGGGTGGAGGGGAGTAGTGGGAACTGGGGATGGGTGGAGGGGAGTGGGGGATCACAGGATGTTTGAGGTGAGTGGGGGGAATGGGGGTGGGTGGAGGGGTTAGGCAGAACAGGTGGAGGGTGGAGGGGAGTATGTCAAACAGGGGATGCTAGAGGGGTGTAGGGGGAACAGGGGGAGTGTTGAGCGGAGAAGGGGTACCAGGGGAGGGTGGAGGTGAGTATGGGGAGCAGGGGAGTGTGGAGGCAGGTAGGGGGAACCAGGGGAGGGTGGAGGGCAGTGGGCAGAACAGAGGGAGGGTGGAGGGGAGTAGGGGGAACATGGGGAATTTGGAGTGGTGTAGGGGAACTTGGGATGGTGGAGTGGAGTAGTGGGAACAGGGGGAGGGTGGAGGGGAGTATGGGGAACAGGGGGAGTTTGGAGGGTCATAGGGGGAACAGGGGATGGTTGAGAGGTGTGGGGGGAACAGGAGATGGTTGAGAGGTGTGGGGGGAACAGGGGGACTGTGGAGGGGAGTAGGTGGAACAGGGGGAGGGTGGAAGGTAGTAGGGGGAGCAGGGGAGTGTGGAGGGGAGTAGGGGGAACAGTGGGAGTGTGGAGGGGTGTAGGGGATTTTGGAGTTGAGTAGGTGGAACAGGGGATGGTGGAGATGAGTAGGGGAACAAGGGAGTGTGGATGGGATTATGGGGAACAGGGGAAATTGGTGGGGAGTATGGGGAACTAGGGGCGTTTGGAGGATCGTGGGGGAACAGAGTGAGGGTTGAGGGGAGTAGCAGGAACAAGGGATGGTGGGGGGTGTAGTGGGAACGGGGTGGTGGAGTGTAGTAGGGGGAATAGGGGGAGGGTGGAGGGGAGTATGGGGAACAGGGGAGGTTGGTGGGGAGTATGGGGAACAGGGGGAGTTTGGAGTGTAGTAGGGGGAACAGGGTGAAGGTTGAGGGGAATAGGGGGAATGGGATGGTTGAGGGGTGTAGGGGGAACATGGTGATAGTGGAGGGGAGTTGGAGGAACTAAGAGGATGGAGGGGAGTAGGGGAACAGGGGATGGTTGAAGGGAGCAGGGGCTACAGTGGATGGTGGGGGGATTAGGGGGAATGGGGGAGTGTGGAGGGGAGTAGGGGGAATGTGGGGATGGTGGAGGGGACTGTGGGGAACATGGGGATGGCAGATGGTGTAGGCAGAACGGGGGAGTGCGGAGGTGCGTAGGGGAACGGGGTGGTGGAGTGGAGTTGGGGGAACAGGGGAAGTGTTGAGGGGAGTAGGAAGAATAGGGGGAGTGTGGAGGGGAGTAGGGGGAACAGGGGAGGTGTAGGGGAACAGGGGAGGGTGGAGGGGAGATGGTGGAACGGGAAGTGTGGTGGGGAGTAGGGTGAATTGGGGAGGGTGTAGGGGAGTAGGCAGAAAAGGGGGAGTGTTGAGTGGAGTAGGTTAAATGGGATGGTGGAGGTGAGTAGGGGGAACCGGGGGACAGAGGAGGTGAGTCGGGGGATCAGGGGATCATGGAGGCGAGTAGTGAACAGGGGGAGTTTGGAGTTGAGTAGGGGGAACTGGCAGAGGGTGGAGGGGAGTTGGGGGAACAGGGGATGGTGGAGGGGTGTAGGTGGAATGGGGTGGGTGGAGAGGAGTAGGGGAATGGGAGATGCTGGAGGGGAGTAGGTGGAATGGGGGATGGTTCTGGGGAGTAGGGGGTGCAGCGGATGGTGGAGGGGAGTGGGGGGAACAGGGGGAGATTGGAGGGCAGGATTGGGGAACAACGGGAGGTTGGAGGGCAGTAGTGGGAACAGGGTTAGTATTGAGGGGGGAGTAGGGGGTACAGGGAATGGTGGAGGGGAGTAGCGGGAACAGGGGGAGTGTGGAGGGGAGTAGGGGAACAGAGGATGATGGAGGGGAGCGGGGAACATGGGGCAGGTGTAGGGGAGTAGGGGAGCAGGGAATGGTTGAGGGTAGTAGTGGGAATGGGGATGGTGGAGGGGAGTAGAGGAACAGGGGGACAGTGGAGGGGAGTGGGGGGAAGAGGGTGAAGGGAGGGGAGAAGGCAGAAGAGGGGAGGGTTGTGGTGTGTAGGCAGAACAGCGGGAGCGTTGAGTAGAATGGGGGAACAGGGAGAGAGTGGAGGGGAGTATGGGGAACAGGTCGATGTTGGAGGGGATTAGGGGGCAGGGGGAGGTTGGCGGGGAGTAGGGGGAACAGGGGGAGTGTTGAGGAGAGTAGGAGGAACAGTGGAGGGTGGAGGGGAGTAGGGGCTACGGGGAGGGTAGAGGCGTTTAGGGGGAACCAGGGCAGGGTGGAGGGCAGTGGGCAGAACAGAGGGAGGGTGGAGGGGAGTAGGGGAACAGGGGAGTCTGGAGGGGAGCAGGGGGATCATGGGGATTGTGGAGGGGAGTAGGTGGAGCAGGGGGAGTGTGGAAGGTGGAGGGGAGAAGGTGGAACAGGGGATTGTGGAGGGGTATATGGGGAACGGGGGAGTGTGGAGGCAAGTAGGGGCAACAAGCGGAATGTGGAGGGGAGCATGTGGAACAGGGGAGGTTGGTGGGGTGTATGGGGAACATGGGGAGTTTGGAGGGTAGTAGGGGAACAGGGTGACGGTTGAGGGGAGTAGTGGAATGGGTGATGGAGGAGGGGAGTTGGAGGAATGTGGAGGATGGAGGGGAGTAGGGGAACGGGATGGTTGAGGGGAGTAGGGGGAAAAGGGGATGGTGGTGGGGAGTAGGGGGAAACTGGGACGGGTGGAGGGGAGTATGAGAGCAGGGAATGGTTGAGGGTTGTAGGGGAACAGGGGATGGTGAAGGGGAGTTGGGGGAACAGGGGGAGAGTGGAGGGGAGTTTGGGGAAGACAGTGAAGTTGGGGGGGAGTAGGCACAACAGGGGAGCGTTGAGGGGAGTAGGCACAATGGGGAGAGAGTTGAGGGGAGTGAGGGGAATAGGGTGATGTTGGGGGGAGAATGGGGAACAGAGCAATGTTGGAGGGGAGTATGGGGAACAGGGTGAGGTTGGAGGGGAGTAGCGGGAACAGGGGATGGTGGAGGGGAGCAGGGGGAACAAAGGGAGGGTGGAGGGGAGTAGGGGGAACAGGGGGATCAGGGGAGTGTGGAGGGGAGTTGGAGGATCAGGGAATGGTCGAGGGGAGTAGGGGGAACAGGGGGAATGTGGAGGCGAGTCAGGGGAACAGGGGATGATGGAGGGTAGTAAGGGAACAGGGGGAGAATGGAGGGAAGTGGGGGAACAGGGGGAGAGTGGAGGGGAGTGTGGGGTAGACGGTGAAGTTGGGGGGTAGTAGGCAGAACAGGGGGAGCGTTGAGGGGAGTAGGCGTAACAGGGGAAGCTTTGAGGGGTTGGCACAACAGGGGGAGATTTGAGGGGAGTATGGGGAACAGGGCGAGGTTGGAGGGGAATAGGCGGAACAGGGGGAGGTTGGATTGGAATAGGCGGAACTATTGGAGGGTGGAGGGGAGAAGTGGGAACTAGGGGAGGGTGGAGGTAAGTGGGGGTAACAGGGGAATGTGGAGGTAAGTGGGGGGAACAGGGGAGTGTGGAGGTGAGTGGGGGGATCAGGTGCAGTGTAGAGTGGTTAGGCAGAACAGGGGGAAGGTGGAGGGGAGTAGGTGGAACAGGGGGAGTGTTGAGGGGAGTAAGGGGATCAGGGGAGGGTGGAGGGGAGTTGGGGGATCAGCGGATGGTCGAGGGGAGTCAGGGGAACAAGGGGAATGTGGAGGGGTGTAGGGGATTTTTGAGTTGAGTAGTGGAACAGGGGATGGTGGAGGGGAGTAGGGGAACTGGGAGAGTTTGATGGTGAAGAGTGGAACTGGGGGAGGGGAGTAGGTGGAACTGAGGTGAGTGAAGGGGAGTAGGGGGAACGGGGGAGTGTGGAGGGCAGTAGTGGGAACAGGGTGAGGATTGAGGGGAGTAGGGGTTACAGGGGATGGTGGAGGGGAGTAGCTGGATCAGGTGGAGGGTGGAGTAGCGGGAACAGGGAGTGTGGAGGGGAGTAGGGGATCAGGGGATGGTGGAGCGGAGTAGGGGGAGAAAGGGATGGTGGAGGGGTGAAGGGGAACAAGGGGAGAGTGGAGGGGAGTGGGGGGAACAGGGGGAGAGTGGAGAGGAGTGGGGGGATGTGGGTGGTTGGAGGGGAGTAGGCGGAAGAGGGGGAGGGTTGTGGGGAGTAGGCGGAACAGTGGGAGCATTGCGGGGCGTAGGCAGAACACGGCGATGTTGGAGGGGAGCATGGGGAACAGGGGGAGGGTTGAGGGGAGCATGGGGAACAGGGTCAGTTTGGAGGGTAGTAGGGGGAACAGCATGAGGGTTGAGTGGAGTAGGGGGAACGGGGATGGTTGAGAGGTGTGGGGGGAACAGGGGGACTGTGCAGTGGAGTAGGGGAATGGTTGATGGTGGAGGGGAGTTGGGGGAACGTGGAGGATGGAGGGGAGTAGGGGAACAGCAGATGGTTGAGGGGAGTAGGGGAACAGGGGATGGAGGAGGGGAGTAGGGGGTATGGGGGAGGGTGGAGGGGAGTAGGGGGAACATGGGGAGGGTGGATGGGACTGGGGAACATGGGGAGGGCGGAGGGTGTAGGTGGAATGGGGGAGTCTGGAGGGGCGTAGAGGGAACAGGGGTCATGGAGTGGAGTTGTGGGAACAGGGGGAGTGTTGAGGGGAGTAGGGGGAACAGGGGGAGTGTGGAGTGGAGTAGGGGGAACAGGGGGAGTGTGGAGTGGGGTAGGGGGAACAGGGGATGGTTTAGGGGAACAGGGGAGGGTGGAGGGGAGATGGGGGAACGAGGGAGGGTGGTGGTGAGTAGGGGGACAATGGGGAGTGTTGTGTGGAGAAGGGGAAAGGGATGGTGGAGGGGAGTAGGGTGAGCAAGGAATGGTGGAGTGTAGTAGGGGGAACCGGGGAAGAGAGGAGGTGAGTAGGGGGAGCAGTGGTAACAAGGGGAGGGAGGAGTGGAGTTGGGGATCAGGGGATCATTGAGCTGAGTAGTGAACAGGGGGAGTTTGGAGCTGAGTAGGGGGAACTGGTGGAAGGTGAAAGGGAGTTGCGGGAACAGGGGGAGCGTTGAGGGGATAAGTGGAGCATGGGGAGTGTGGAGGGGAGTAGGGGAACAGGGGGAGGTTGGAGGGCAGTAATGGGAACAGGGTGAGGGTTGAGGGGAGTAGCGGGAACAGGGGATGGTGGAGGGGATTACCAGGAACATGGGGAGTGTGGAGGGGAGTAGGGGAATGGGGGATGTTGGAGTGGAGCTGGGGGAACATGGGGTGGGTGTAGGGGAACCGTGAATGTTTGAGTGTAGTAGGGGGAACAGGGGATGGTGGAGGGGAGTAGGGTAAACAGGGGGAGAGTGGAGTGGAGTGTGGGGAGGAGGGTGAGGTTGGATGGGAGTAGGCAGAACAGGGGGAGCGTTGACGGGAGTATGGGGAACAGGTGGAGTGTGGAGGGGAGATGGTGGTACGAGGATTGTGGAGGGGTGTAGGGGAAGAGGGGGAGTGTGGAGGGGAGCAAGGGGAACAGGGGGTGGGTGAAGGGGAGTCGGGGGAACAAGCAATGGTGGAGGGGTGTAGGGGGAACATGGGGAGAGGAGGGGAGTGGGTGAACTGGGTGAGGTTGGAGGGCAGTAGTGGGAACAGGGTGAGGGTTGAGGAGAGTAGGGGTTACAGGGGATGGTGGAGGGGAGTAGCAGGATCAGGCGGAGGGTGGAGTAGCAGGAACGGGGAGTGTGGAGGGGAGTAGGGGAGCAGGGTATGGTGGAGGGGAGAAGGGGAACAAGGGGAGAGTGGATGGGAGTGGGGGAACAGGGGAAGAGTAGAGAGGAGTGGGGGAAGAGGGTGAAGATGGAGGGGAGTAGGCGGAAGAGGGGGAGCGTTGAGGGGAGTAGAAGAAACAGGGGGAGCGTTGATGGGAGTATGGGGAACAGGGAGATGTTGGAGGGGAGCATGGGGAACAGGGGGAGGTTTCAGGGGAGTATGTGGAACAGGGTGAGTTTGGAGGGTAGTAGGGGGAACAGCGTGAGGGTTGAGTGGAGTAGGGGGAACAGGTGATGGTTGAGGGATGTAGGGGGAACAGGGGATGGTTGAGGGGTGTAGGGGGAACAGGGGATGGTTGAGAGTTGTGGGGGGAACAGGGGACAGTGGAGGGGAGGAGGGGAACGGGTGATGGTGGAGGGGAGTTGGGGGTATGGGGGAGGGTGGAGGGGAGTCGGGGGAATGGGGAGGGTGGAGGGGAGTTGGGGGAACAGGGGGAGGGTGGAGGCAAGTTGGGGGAACAGGGGGAGGGTGGAGGGGAGTGGGGGAACAGGGGAGTGTGGAGGTGAGTGGGGGGAACAGGGGAGTGTGGAGGTGAGTGGGGGTATCAGGTGCAGTGTAGAGTGGTTAGCTAGAACAGGGGAAGGGTGGAGTGGAGTAGGGGGAACAGGGGATGGTTGAGGGGTGTAGGGGGAACAGGGGGATGGTGGAGGGGAGTAGGGGGAACAGGGAGGATGGAGGGGAGTAGGGGAGCAGTGGATGGTTGAGGGGAGTGGGGGTACTGTGGATGGTGGTGGGGAGAAGGGGGAACGGGATTGTGGAGGGGAGTAGGGTGAATGGGGAGGGTGGAAGGGAGTAGGGCGAACGGGGGGAGGCTGGAGGGGAGTAGGGGGAATGGGGGAGCATGGAGGGGACTGTGGGGAACACAGGGAGGGTGGAGGAGACTGGGGAACACGGGGAGGGTGGAGGGGGTAGGCAGAATGGGGGAGTGCGGAGGGGCATAGGGGGATCGGGGTGGTGGAGTGTTGGGGGAACAGGGGGAGTGTTGAGGGGAGTAGGGGGAACAGGGGGAATGTGGAGTGGAGTAGGGGGAACAGGGGGATGGTTTAGGGGAACAGGGGAGGGTGGAGGGGAGATGGGGGAACGAGGGAGGGTGGTGGGGAGTAGGGGGACAATGGGGAGTGTTGTGTGGAGAAGGGGAAAGGGATGGTGGAGGGGAGTAGGGGGAACTGGGGGAGAGAGGAGTGGAGTAGGGGGAGCAGGGGATGGTGGAGGGGAGTAGTGGGAACAGGGGGAGTGAGGAGTGGAGTTGGGGGATCAGAGGATCGTGGAGGTGAGTAGTGAACAGGGGGAGTTTGGAGGGGAGTAGGGGGAACTGGCAGAAGGTGGAGGGGAGTTGAGGAAACAGTGGGATGCTGGTGGGGATTAGGTGGAATGGGGGATAGTCCTGCGGAGTAGGGGGTGAAGTGGATGGTGGAGGGGAGTGGGGGAAAAGGTGGAGAGGAGGGGAATGTGGGAACAGGGAGAGAGTGGAGGGCTGTAGTGGGAAAAGGGTGAGGGTTGAGGGGAGTAGGGGGAACAGGGGATTGTGGAGGGGAGTATTGGGAACAGGCGGAGGTTGGAGGGGATTAGCGGGAACATTGGGAGTGTGGAGGGGAGTAGGGGAATGGGGGATGTTTAAGGGGAGCCGGGGGAACATGGGGTGGGTGTAGGGGAACAGTGAATGTTTGAGGGGAGTAGGGGGAACAGGGGGAGAGTGGAGTGGGATTTGGGGAAGAGGGTGAGGTTGGAGGGGAGTAGGCAGCACATGGGGAGCGTTGACGGGAGTAGGCGGAACAGGGGGAGAGTGGAGAGGAGTAGAGGAACGGAGGATGGTCGAGTGGAGTAAGGGGAACAGGGGATGGTGGAGGGGAGCAGGGGGAACAGTGGGAGGGTGGGAGCAGGGGGAACGGGGATGGTGGAGGGGAGCAGGGGGTGCAGGGGGAGGGTGGAGGGAGCAGGGGGAACGGGGAGGGTGGAGGGGAGCAGGGGGAACAGGAGGAGGGTGGAGGGGAGCAGGGGGAGGGTGAAGGAGAGCAGAGGGAACAGGGGTGGGTGGAGGGTAGTAGTGGCAACAAGGGGTGTGTGGAGGGCAGTGGGGGGAACAGTGAGGGTGGAGGTGTGTGGGTGGATCTGGGGGTGGAGGTGAGTGGGGGGAACTGGGGGAGGGTGGAGGTGAGTGGGGGGAACAGTCGGTCAGTGGAGGGGGTAGGCAGAACAGGGGGTGGGTGGAGAAGAGTAGGCAGAACAGGGGATGTGTGGAGGGGATTAGGGGAACAGAAGGGTGGAGGGGAGTAGGGGGAACAGGAGGGTGGAGGGGAGTAGGGGCAACGTGGGGAGTGTGGAGGCGAGTAGGGTGTACTGGGGAGGGGATAATGGCGTGCAGGGCGGTGGTGAGGGTGTGTGAACGGGTGGAGGTGGTGTGAGGGGGACAGAGAGGTGGGGAGGGAGAGGTGGGGGTGGAGGGAGAGGTGGGAGTGGAGGGAGAGGTGGGGGTGGAGGGAGACGGGGGAAGGGAGACAGTGGGGGAGGAAGACGGGGGGAGGGAGACGGGGGGGAGTGATGTTGGGGAAAGGGTGTGACTGAGGAGGGGCAGGGGGAAAGTGAGGAAGGTGGGAGTGGGAAGGGAGAGAGGAGTGGTGGGAAGGGAGAGAGGAGTGGTGAGGGAGTGTGGAAGCGGGTGGGATAGGCGAGAGCGAATGGGACTGGTGTTGGGAGAATATCGGGAGGAAGAGGTTGTTGGGAAGCAGGGATCAGAGTACGGAGAGGGGGAATGGAGAGTTGGAGGGGAGGGGATGGAGACCGGGTGGAGAGAGCGAGGGTAGAGCGAGGGAGAAAGAAAGCGGCAAGGGGAGAGGGAGAGAGAGAAATTGGGAGAAAGAGTGAAAGAGAAAGCGAGAGTGTGTGAGTGAGAGAGAGGGAGGGAGGGAGAGAGTGAGATTGTAACGGGGGACATTGAGAGGGGGAATCCGTGGATCGCACTGAGACAGACGGTGTGACTGAGGAATAAAGGTCGAAGCCGCGACAGGAACAGGGGCTTCCTGGCAGGAAGAACGGCTGAGATTTTCCTGGTGAATCTCCCGACTTGTCCGACACAAGATTCAAGGAAACGGAACCCGAATTAGTTTTAAACATCCGCAAACTTCTCCACCCAACATAGACCCAAACAGAGACCGGAATATGTTCCGCTGGAGGACAGGGGAGGGAGGGAGGGAGGGAGGGGGGGAGGGAGGGATGGAGTGGCTGAGCCCTCGGGGAGTTCGGAGAGGAACGGCGGCACAATGCAAACCTGTTTATCCAGCGAGGGCTCTCTGCAAACACTTCCCGGTTGATAGATTCGGGCGGGGTAGGGGCAGCGGGGGCGGCCTCGGTGAGAAACGGAGGTTCGGCGGCAGGTGAGCGCTGCACCGCAACCGGATCTGCAGACAAAGGAAACGGCAGCGAGGCTCTCAGGATACACTTGGCTCTCTGACAACGACGTGTTCCCAAGTGAGTTGGGGAGGGGTTGGGGGAGGGGAGGGGTTGGGGGAGGGAGGCTCAGAATGAACAGTCGATGCACAAGAAGCAAATTTCGGCAGCAGAGCAGTTTTAAAAAAAGAGGAAATGTGCAGAAACGATCCAAACAACAACATCCCAACGAAGTGCGGGCCATCACCACAGAGAAACAACGTGTGTGGTGGGGACACAGGGATCAGGTACATCACATCCACCCCCGAGGCTGAGCGAAGTTCAGCTCTGATCGGTGTTAACCAGACAAGCACTGACCTGGAACATCCAGCTCAGGGCCGTGAGAGTGAGACCGAGAACGGAGATTCGGGCAGTGGCGGGGAGGGAGACAACGAGAGGGGTGGACAGACCCCGAGGGACAGCAGGTGAGAGCGGCAGTACCTGTGAGACAAGGGTTGAGACGGGAGAAGTGGAGTCGGTCCAGCAGCGGGTGAGGTCAGTTCGACCAATGCCGCTGTTCCATTCGGCCAGGTGATCCTCACTCCCGGCCTGGCTTTGCCGGCTCAGTATTTCTATTGAATTATATCCAATTGAATAAATATAAAGATTCCTGCTCCCGCTCTGTCCCTTTCCTGTGTCCTCCTGATCACCCAGTTCCTCCGACACCCACCGCAGCCCCATCGCCCTGTTTCCCCTCCTCCCCCCACTCCGTCTGCCCATCTCCCACACTCCGCCCACTGGGTCTCCTCTCCACCCCCCCCCCAATGTTCCCATCTGCCCTCCCCCTTCCCTTATTTGATTCCAAGCTCCACCTTCCTTTCCTTCCCACCAGCTGCAGCCCTTTGTTGCCTCCACCTGTCACCTCCCCGCCTCTGCCGCTATTCGCGCTCCTCCCTCCCCTACCTGCCCATCACCCGCTCACCTGGATCCACCTGTCGCTTTCCAGCTCTTGCTCCAGCCTTTCACCTCACCTCTTTGTGCTGGCTCTCTCCCCTCTATCGAGGTGAAGGCTCTCGGTCCAAAACATCGACTGTCCATTTCCCTCCACAGGTGCTGCCCGACCCGCTGAGTTCCTCTGGCACCTTGCTCTGTTCTCCAGATCCCAGCATCCGCAGTCTCTGTGTCTCCACAGTGATTCCTGCTTCTGTGCGCTCCGTCCGGTCCCTGTGTATCTTCTCACCCTGCGGGATGTTTTCAGCAAGGATGCCTGTCACCCTGGCCATACCCTTTTCTCTCTTCTACCTTCAGGGAGAAGATGCAGGAGCTTGAACGCCCGGACGTCCACATAAGTGCAGCTTCTTCCCCACCGCTGTCAGACTTCTGACCCAGTCACCTCTCTCACACCCCTTCCCGGTGGCGCTGCCCCGTACTCTTCACTCGATCTCTCTCGATTATTCCCTTGTGGTCACTTTAATATATTTTGATACAGTACTTCAAAGGGCAATCTCTGCCCCAGTCTGCGGCTGTTGCGCTCGTCGTTGTATTTACTGTTGTGCGTATCATTATACCGTTTACTCTGCAAACTTCCTGCGACCGATGCTTTTCATGCACCCTGGGACATAGGACAAGAATGTAATATAATCAACTTTACCACTTTCCGCCTGACTGACCCTAATTTATTTGAACCGTCTCCGGAATTGACGTTTGACGACTCCACGCCGTTTCCCTGCGGAAGCAATCCCTGTGTGCGAGTTGCTGCCGGGTGTGCGGTTTCCCTCCTCTGTTCACAATGTTCCTGCTGTCGGCATCAATGAAGATCCCTTGTTGTGCCACCGACTGTTTATTCTGAGCCCAGACATACGCCCCGCCCACCTTCAGCCCACCCATTGACGCCGCACCTCCAACTCACCTGGCAGGGGAGACGGAGAGCAGCGGGAGGCAACCTGCGAGCTTCAGTGCTCCCCCTTTGTGTGTGGCTGAGGGGCCAGTGAAGCTTCACCTGCCGCTGCAAATGCAGGTCGGTGCCGGTCTCCAGCGGATTCAGCAACTAGTGAGAGGTCAGTGCGGGTCTGGGGGAGAGCCCCTCACTGGATGCACAGGTTTGCCTTGTGTCGCTGTTCTGTACTTCTCTCTCCTTCTCCCTCGTACTTGCTCCTTTGCTGCCACACTCTGTTATTTGACCTGATTCTCTGCCTCACCCTCTCTAATGTATCCTCCCTCCCCCTTCCCTCGTCTTCCGCCACGATATCCGACTTTCTTTTCCCTGATCCGAACGAACATTTTTTCTCACTTTCTCGGCTTCTCTGCGCGGTTCCATTCTCGCCCTCCCCTCTCTGCCCTTGGACCTTGTCCGACTGCACTGTGTTTTAACTCCGAAAGGTCCCACTTCTTCCGTCTCAACCCTTGTCTCACAGATACTGCCGCTCTCACCTGTCTACCCCTCTCGTCTCTTTCCCTGCCACTGCCCGAATCTCCGTTCTCGGTCTCTCTCCAGGTCAGTGCTTCTCCTCTGGTTAACACCGATCAGAGCTGAACTTCGCTTAGACCTGGGGGGTGGATGTGATGTACCTGATCCCTGTGTCCCCATCACACACGTTGTTTCTCTGTGGTGATGGCCCGCGCTTCCTTGGGATTTTGCTGTTTGGATCGTTTCTGCACATTTCCTCTTTGTTCAACTGGTTCTGTTGCCGAAATTTGCTTGTTGTGCATCGACCATTCATTCTGTACCTCCTTCCCCCTCCCCTCCCATCTCCCTCCTCTTTCTCTCTCCACCTGGTCTCTCTCCACCTGGTCTCTCTCCCCTCCCCTCCCCCTCTCCATTCCCCCTCCCCACTCTTCTCTCTCCTTCCCCACAACGTGTTGCTCCCCATCGGTTCCTCACAGCAGTCCTATTCGCTCTCGCCTCCCCACTCCGCCTCCTCCCCTCCCCCACCCCCTCTGCCTCCTCCCCTCCCCACCCCCTCCGCCTCCTCCCTTCCCCCACCACTGCCTCCCCCACTCTTCCCCACTCTTCCACCCCCCACCTCCTCCTCCCCCACCACCACCTCCTCCCATTCCCCTCCACCCTCACACACCTCCCCCTCACCCTCCCACTCCACCTCCTCCCATTCCTCCCTCCTCCAACTGCCCACCCTCCCACTTGCACTCCACTCCCCCACCCACTCCCACTACCCTCCTCTATCACCTGCCCCTCCCACTCCCCTTTCCACTCCCCCTTCCCTCCCATTCCCCTCCCCTCCCATTCCCCTCCCATCCATCTCCCACACACCCCAGGCACTCCCACCTCCCACTCTCACTCACCTTCCCCCTGCCTTTCCCCTTCAGCCTAAATCTCCCAATCCCTTTACCCCTCCCCTCCACCCATTACCCACCACACTCCCCCTCGACCCTCCAACTCCCCCTCCATTCCCTACCACCCCGACCCCTTGCCTCCTTTTCCCCACCCTGCCCTCTCTGCCTCCTCACCCTCCTGCCCACTCTCCCCCTCCCACACGCTCTCCACCTCCTCACCCTCCCACCCCCCTCCTTCACTCACCGTCCCCTCTCGCACCCATCTCCCTCTCACCCTCCTCACCACCCACACACCAATATCCCCTCCCCTGTTGCCCCTACTCCTCTCCCCTGTTCCCCATTTTCTTCCACTCTTCCCCATTCCCCATTCTCCCCCCACTGCCACTGCCCCTCCCCCTCACCCCTTCCCCCACCCCTCCTCTCATTCCCCCTACCCTCTCACTCTTTCCATCCGCTTCCCCTTTTCCACTCTCTCCACTTCCCACCCTCACCCTTTATCCCCCACTCCGCTTCCACCCCTCCCCTAACCCCTATCTCCTCGCTGCCTTCACCCCCTCCCCAACTTACCCCTCCCTCCCTCCCCCTCCTAAAATCCCCTTTCCCCACAAACCAATACCCCTCATACCCTCCCCCCACATTCCCCGCTCCCACCACCCTCTCTCTCCACCCCTCCAGCCCCTCCACCACCATCCATCCCCTTCCCCCTACCTCCCCCTCTTCCTCCAGACCTCACCCTCTTGCCCCTTTCCCACACATCACCCATCCCACACTCCCTTCCCATCCCTCCCCAACACCCTCCATTTCTCTCCCCATCCCACTCGCTTCCTCTATCCCTCCCCAACCCACTAGCCCACCCTCCTTCCACATCCCACTCCACCCTCCCTCCACACCCCAATCCATCCTAATTCCCTACCCAACCTCACCTCTCCTCCTCCCTCTCTGCCATCCCATCCCAACTCTCTCCCTCCCCATCCCCCTCCTCCTTCCCATCCCCACCCCCTCCCTATCCCCTCCCCCTCTCCATCCTCACTCCCTCTCCATCCCCTGTCCCTCCCTCCCCATCCTTCCCAGCCCATCCTCACTCCCTACCCAGACCCTCCCCATCCAATTCCCCCTCACACATCACCCCTTACCCTCCCCTCCTGCCCACTCCCAAACCCCACTCACTCACCTCCTCCCACTCCCCCACACATCCCCATCCTTTCCAACACCCCTCCCCAACCCCTCAAACCATCCTCCCTAACACACCTCCCCAAACGCCCTTCTCCATCACCCCTCCCCTCCTCACACCCTACACTGCACCCTCTCCCCTCTTCCACACTCCAACCCCCCTGCCCTCCTCCCAATCCCCTGCACTCCTCCCACACTCCACTCCCCCATCCCACACCCCAGTCCACCCTCCTACACCCAAATCCCTCCTCCTACATCAAAACCCTCCCACACCCGCTTCCCCACACTCCACACCCCTTCCCAGACCCCAGACTCTCTCCCCTTCCCTACACTGTCCCCCACACTCTCCCTTTCCCACCCTTGCCAATGCCAGCTCTCCCCTCCCCATCACCCATCTCCTGCTCCCCTCCCTCACACCTAACCCCTACCCTTCCCCCAAATCCCTCATACTACATCCACCATTCAACTCCCTCCCCCTCCCACTTCCTCCACCCTCTCCATTTCCCTCCCACTACCTCCCCTCTCCCCTTTACCTCCCCCTCCCCCTCTTCTCCCACTGCCTCCACACTGCCTCGCTCCCTCTCCCCTACTCATTCCGCTCCACACCCTCCCACTCCCTCCTCCTCTTACTCCTTCTACTCACTCTCCTTCCACTCCCTCTACCCACTCTCCACTACCACTCCCTCTATTCCCTCCTCCTCCCACTCCCTCTATTCCCTCCCCCTCCCACTCCCTCTATTCCCTCTACCCTTCCTCCACATTCCCCTCACTCTCAAGCTCCCTCTCTTCATCCCTCCCCCTCACACCCTCTCCAGATCCTTCACAATCCCTCCCCCTCATCCTTCCTCCCTCCTTCCCCCTCCATCCTCCGTCACTCCCCGTCCATTGCCCGCCATCACAACTCCCTGCTAATTCACTCCCACCTACCTCGACCATCGCCCATCCATTTCCATTAATCATCCTCCTCCGCTCTCCCACTCCCTCATTACCCTCCCACACTACCCCACCCCTGCTCCCTGCTCTCTCCCCTCCCTCCCCCTTGCTCACATTTCACTCCCCTCCCTCCCCGCACTAACTGCCTCCTCACCTCGCTCCCCCACTACTCCACAATGTGTATACAATGTATCTGTACAGCGATTTAGTGTGGGTTTTATAGAATGGGTCCTTACAGAGATGCAGTGTGGGTGTATAGAATGTGTCCTTACACTGATGCAGTGTGGGTGTATAGAATGTGTCCTTACACTGATGCAGTGTAGGTGTATAGAATGTGTCCTTGCACTGATGCAGTGTGGGTGTATAGAATGTGTCCTTACACTGATGCAGTGTGGGTGTACAGAATGTGTCCTTACACTGATGCAGTGTGGGTGTACAGAATGTGTCCTTACACTGATGCAGTGTGGGTGTACAGAATGTGTCCTTACACTGATGCAGTGTGGGTGTACAGAATGTGTCCTTACACTGATGCAGTGTGGGTGTATGGATGAGATCAAATTGTTTCATTGTGTGTGTATAGAAAGAATCCAGTGAATGCTAATTATCATTCATTCAATGGGCTGTGTCCTCACTGTTAGATCGTGTGTGTCTGAGGAATATATCCTTGGAACAGCATTGTGTGGCTGCATAAATTTTAACCATAGACTGATGCCATGTGGATTGTGGAATATCTGCTTGCATGAGATTTTGTGTTTGCCCAGAATGTATGGTTACAGTGCTGCCATATGGGTGCAGAGAATGTATTCTCACAGGGATATTCTCCGGGTGTCTTGAAAGGTGTCCTTCCAGTGATGTTGTACATGAGTATGGAATGCGTCCTTGCAGGGATGTAGTTGTTTTCTGAAAATCATGTATCTTTGCTGTGATGTCGCGTGTGTTTATTGGGCTGTGTCCTTACTCTGGGGAACTGGAGTGAATTGTGATGTGTCCTGTTGGTGATGTACTCTTGGTGTATGTGTCTGAATGTGTGTTAGCTTGGTGCTGCTGTATTGAGCTGTGTCTTTAATATGAGTTTCTGCTTGTATATAGAGTTTCATACTTACAGTCGGTTAGTGCTGGTCTATGCTGCTGTTTCTGTACATGAATTAGTACTGGTGTATTGGCTGTGAGTTAGTGCTGCTATGACTGTGTCTGTGTGTGTCTGGCCCCTTGTGGTGCATTACTACAGGTTTACAGAGCAGTGTGCTGACAATCCGTTACTGTGTCATTGAATCATCCGAACATTTGGCCCAACTGTTCCATGCTGACCAGCATGCCCATCTTAGTTCATTGTATTTGCCCACACTTGGCCCATATCCCTCTGACCCTTTGCTCTCCACGTGTCCAACATTAATTGCAAACACTAACATTGAAAATTAGCTTCAAAATGTTGCGAATATACCTGCCTCAGCAACTTCCTCTCACAGCTCATTCCATATATCGTTCACCATCTGAAAGGAAATCTTGCCTGTTATGTTCCCAATAAATCACTCCACTCTCAACTTGAACCTATGCCTCCAAGTCCTTTATTTCCCATCCATAGAAAGAAGACAGTGTGCACTCCCCACACTGTCACAAAGGGCTCTGTCACTTTATTGAGTTACTGCTGGTGTACAGAGACTTGTCCTTGCACAGAGTTACTGCTGGTGTACAGACCTGTGCCCTTACAGCGAGTTACCACTGGTGTACAGAGATGTGTCCTTACAGTGAGTCACTGCTGGTGTACAGGGCTGTGTCTTTGCCATGAATTGCTGCTGGTGTACAGAGATGTGTCCTTACAGTGAGTTACGGCAGGTGTACAGAGTTTGTCCTTCCAGTAAGTTACTGCTGGAGTATATAGAGCTGTGTCCTTACAGAGAGAAGCAGTGTGTACAGAGGGTTGTCATTACACTCCCATGATTATTGTGTATAGAGGGGTGACTTGACAGTGAGGATCAGTGTGCAAAGGGATGTGTCCTTGCAGTGAGGTGATTAATCTGTATACAGTTGTGTCCTATGAGTGTGATGATATATGCTAACAGATCTTTGTATTTGTAGTGAAGTTTTGTGTGTGTGTGTGTGTTATTAGAGTGAGGTATTCTGAAGGAATATAGATTTGTTTTTACGGTGAGTTATTTAGTTCACTGAGGACCTGAGGGTATCTAGAGCTGTTTCCTTATAAGGAGGTATTGTGGTGACTAGTGAAGTACTGTGTGTGTTGAGGGATGTGTCCTTACAGTGAAGTACTGTGGGTGTCTGGGGATGAGTCCTTACAGTGAGGTACTGTGGGTGTCTGGGGATGTGTACTTACAGTGAGGTACTGTGGGTGTCTGGGGATGAGTCCTTACAGTGAGGTACTGAGGGTGTCTGGGGATGTGTCCTTACTGTGAGGTACTCTGGGTGTCTGGGGATGTGTCCTTACTGTGAGGTACTGTGGGTGTCTTGGGATGTGTCCTTACTGTGTGAGGTACCGTGGGTGTCTGGGGATGTGTCCTTACTGTGAGGTACTGTGGGTGTCTTGGGATGTGTCCTTACTGTGTGAGGTACCGTGGGTGTCTGGGGATGTGTCCTTACTGTGAGGTACTCTGGGTGTCTGGGGATGTGTCCTTACAGTGAGGTACTGTGGGTGTTCACTCCATGTTTTATTGTGATTCTTAAAAACTGTGGCCTTACAGTGCGGTGATTTGCATGGATTGAACTTCCCTCACAGTGAGTTACTTTAGCCTTATATTTATTCAGCCAGACACCACAATGCTTTGTAAATGTGGCCCGATCTCTTATCTCAGGTCTGCTTATCAATTCAGGCTGCAGTGCACAGCGGGTGGCTCCATGAACATTTCTGCCTGTCTGCTTCCATGTTTAAAATAGATTAACCTGGTTAACGGTGACTCCCATCCTTCTTCAGTGGTGAACGTCCCTCTGGGAACAAAAGGCAACATGAACCATCCTTCCTTGTGGTCTGCACTGCAGTGATGGGAATGCATCAGCAACAATTCACTGATGACAGAACCGCTGGAAGCTGGTTGGCATTCCTGTCTGATTGTTTCAATTAAAATATAACTTTACACAATGTGTTTCTGATACAAAGTGTGGAACTCATGTGGCTGTGACATAACTGTGACACCAGGGCAGGAGTGAGTTATGTATGTACAAGAGCCAAGTGCAATTCACCAATGGCAGGAATAAACTGATGGCTACCAACTGACCAGTTGTCAGTGCACTGGGGGATTTGTAGTGAGATCTGAGGAGCTGCACTGGACCCCAACATATGTTTAAAGTGTGTTTCTGCTGCTTTGTCAGGCTGTGTCTGTACATGAGGTACTGCAGCAGTGTGGAGTTGTATCTTTACAATGAAGTACTGTGGTGTATTCAGCTATGTCCCTACTGTGAGGTACGATGCATGCCCAGAGCTTCATCTTTACATTACGTTACTGCAGGTATATATGGGAATGTGCTCTCACAGCGAGGTGCTCAGTGTGTATGCAGCTGTGTACATATGGTGAGCTACTTTGCTGTTTAGGTCTGTGTCCATTGAGTTACTGCAGGGGTACGTTAAAATGCGGCACTCTGGGTGCAGAGATCTGCATTGCTTCAGTGCAGTTATGTGGGTGTCTCAGGAACTGTCCTGAAAATGATGGACTATTTGTGTTCAGAACTGTGTGTTTACAGTGAAGCTCAGCGGGCATAAATAGCAGTGCCCTTACTGTGGGGTACTGCAGCTGTTCAGAGCTGTGTTCTCACAGAGAGATGCTGCTGGTGTATGGAGCTGTGTCTGTTCAATGATGTACTGTGGGTGTACAGGATTTTGTCCTTACTCATGGTGAAGAGCTGTGTTGTTGCAGTGAGGTGCTCAGTTTGTTTACAGCTGAGATCTCAGTGAGAAATTTTTTCCTTTATTTTTACAATATTTTTATTGATTCCACACAGAAAATCCAGAGTACAGAAATCAGAAAATAGATAACATGCAACAAAATACAGTGTGTTAAATCAGATGTGAAATCACAACACCCCATATTGATAAACAAAAATGATCGTTAATTAGTCACCATTAAATTGGAATAGTTTTATTATTTAAAAAAATCTAAACCCATGACCAAGACTGAAACTGTTTCGTAAATAAAGAAGGACAAAGCAAAACCCTTAATACATAATAATATCAGCCAATATCTGTACTTTACTCCAGATCAAAGGTTTTGAAAATAGTTCAAAAAATGTTCCCACAGGCTTTGAAAGTCTAAGTTAAATACAGAAATTGAACAACGGATCTTCTCTAAATTTAGGTCTGATATAACATCCCGTAACCATTGAACATGAGTCAGCAGAGTAACTTCCTTCCACTTACGCAACACAGCCCTCCTGGCTATAAGAGAAATAAAGGCCATTACACAAAAATCAGAAGTCTCCAAAGTTGTATCTTTCTCTCCAACAATCCCTAATAATGCAGTCAAAGGATTAGGCATAACATTTATTTTAAAAAGCACAGAGAAAGTTTGAAATACCTCTATCCAGTATTTTTTTAAAGCTCGAACATGTCCAAAACATGTGGATTAAAGAAGCCTCACAATAATGAGACATATCTGAATAAAAATGAGATGCTTGTCTTTGGACAGATGAGCTCTATGGACCACTTTAAACTGAAGGAGGGAATGACGTGTACATAATGATGAAGTATCGACCAAGTTAAAAATTTTATTCTGAGTTTCCTCAAATTGAAATATGCAAATCTTGTTCCCAAGCATTTCTGATTTTGTCTAAGGGAACCTTACTTGTTCCCAATAATCTAGCATAAATATTAGATGTTGAGCCATCATAACAAGGCTTCAAATTAAAAAAATTACATCTTCTAAGTTCTTATCAGGACTCATAGGGAATGTATGTAATTGAGATCGGAGGAAGTCTCTGGTTTGTAAATATTGAAAAAAGTGGGGTTTTGGTAAACTATACTTAGTTGGCAATTATTCAAACAAAGGGAGATTTCCTCCAACAAACACATCCTGAAAACAAGAAAGACCCAATCTATCTCACTCTTTAAAAACTACATCAGTCATTGAAGCTTTAAAAAAAACAATTAGTGAAAATGGGACTGGACAAAGAAATTCTCCATTAAACCATCATATTTTCTAAATTGCAGCCAAGTCCTCAAAGCATGTTTAACTAGCAGAGCATCCATTAGTTTATTCAATGATAAAGGAAGTGAAGAGCCAAGCAAAGAAATAATAGAAACATTTTTCACAGAGTTAGCTTCGAAAGAACCTCATACTGGACAAGCCTCATGATTAATGTCGTGTAACCAAAGTGTAAGATTTTGTACATTGACTGCCCAGTGATAAATCCTAAAGTTGGGTAAGGCAAAACCTCCATTTTGTTTAAACTTTCTGAAAGTGAACTTTATTTAATCTAGGATGTTTGTTTTTCCATGTGGAACAAGTGATGTACCTCAGGGATCTTGTATAACCAGTGATGTACCTCAGGGACTGGGGCCATGTGTAACCAGTGATGTACCTCAGGGACTGGGGCCCTTGCTCTTTGTGATTTTTATAGATGACCTGGATGGCATGGAATTGAATTTAGGAGCCAAGAGGTATTGTTGCAGCCATATAGGTCCCTGGGTAGACCCCACTTGGAGTACTGTGCTCAGTTCTGTTCGCCTCACTACAGGAAGGATGTGGAAGCCATAGAGAGGGTTCATTACTAGGATGCTGCCTGGAATGCAAAAGCATGCTTTATGAAAGCAGGTTGAGGGAACTCGGCCTTTTCTTCTTGGAGCAACGGAGGATGAGGGGGGACCTGATAGAGGTATATAAGATGATGAGAGGTATTGATAGGGTAGATAGTCAGAGGCTTTTCCCCAGGGCTGAAATGGTGGCCACAAGAGGACATAGGTTTAAGGTGCTGGGGAGTAGATATAGAGGAGATGTCAGGGGTTAGTTTTTTACTCAGAGTGGTGATTGCATGGAATGGGCTGCCGGCAACAGTGGTGGAGGCGGATACGATAGGGTCTGTGAAGAGACTGTTAGATAGGCACATGGAGCTGAGAAAAATGGGTAAGCCTCTTAATTTCTAGGGTAGGGACATGTTCGGCACAGCTTTGTGGGCCAAAGGGCCTGAATTGTGCTGTAGGTTTTCTATGTTCTGTGTTCTAGAAGTTATATTTGAATTGAGAGAATTAAAAAGGATTTAGGAATAAAAACATGTCAGGACTGAAATAAGTATATCAATTTAGGTAAAATAATCATTTTAATAGAATTAATTTGGCCAATGGTATAGAGAGAGGTGACCAATTTGATAAAACCCTTTTCACATAGTTCAATAAAGTGAGAAAGTTTTCTTTAAATAAGTGTTTATAATTTTTAGTTATTGTTACAGCCAAATATGTAAAATGATTTCTTCCTATTTTCAGAGGAAGGTTAGTATGAAATGGCAGCAGGATATTCAAAGGGAAAAGTTCACTTGTATAAATTCAGTTTATATCCAGAAAACTGACTAAAACAGGTAAGTAGAGAAAGCATAGGTGGTCTCAACATTAGAGATAAAAAGCAGTAAATCGTCAGCATAGTGCAAAACTTTGTGGGTAATACTTCTTCTAAAGATACCAGCGATATATCTAGTGTCTCAGAAAGCAATAGTGAAGGGTTCTAAAGCCAGATTGAACAGCAAAGGGCTCAAAGGGCATCCCTGTCTGGTTCCACATTTAAATTTAAAAGGTTTAGAATTTTGAAAGTTAGTAAGAACATGAGTAGAGGGGGATAAATAAAGTAATTTAATCATTGAATGAAATCGGGCCCAAAGTTAAATTTCTCTGAAGTTTTAAATAAATAACTCCATTCAACTCGATCAAAGGCTTTCACGGCATCTAGAGATATCACACATTCTGACATTTCCATAGAGGCAGAGTAGATAATATTCAGTAAAAGATGCATATTAAAATGGGAATAGTGATTTGTAATAAATCCAGTCTGATCATCAGATATAATTAATGGTAAAATATTTTCCAATCTATGAGCTAAAGCTTTAGATAAAATTTTAACATCAACATTAAGTAAAGAAATTGGTCTGTATGAAGAAGATTCCGTTGGGTTCTTTTTTTCTTAAGAATAAGTGAAATGGAAGCTTCATTGAAGGATTGTGGTAACCTACCTAATTTAAAAGAGTCCCAAGAAACA
Source organism: Pristis pectinata (assembly GCF_009764475.1). Taxonomy (NCBI): domain Eukaryota; kingdom Metazoa; phylum Chordata; class Chondrichthyes; order Rhinopristiformes; family Pristidae; genus Pristis; species Pristis pectinata. The sequence goes on along the minus strand of NC_067421.1, from coordinate 3,535,081 downwards.
GAACATAAGTCAGGTATAATCAAAGAGGCAAAGGCCTTATAAAATTCTCCAGGAAATACATCAGGACCCAGAGTCTTACCAGAGTGCAATGGATGTTTCACCTTGACGATTTCCTCATACGCAATAGATTGATCCAATTGTTTTCAGTTATCAGCAGAGAGTGTAGGAACGTTTAATTGGTTGAAAAATTATTCATTACAGTATCATCTTTAGGAGAATCAGAGCTATAAAGTTTAGAATAATATTCTCTAAATGTATCATTTATCTCTAAATGATCAGTTAATGATCAGATCTCTAAACCATCATTAGCTTTGTAAATTTCTTTAATTTGCCATCTAGCAATAGAGGTTTTTCATGGGATAGCCAGTAATTTACCTGTTTTTATCTCCATGAATATAAAATTGTCTTTTATCTTTTAAAAGTTGACTCTCAATTGGATATGTTAAAAGGAGATCATATTTAGTTTTAATTTCGACTCACCTTTTGTATAACACAGGATCTGGATCTGTTGTGTGAAAAAGATTCTTTGGGGATCTTAAAGATGGAGGACTCTGGACACAGGCTTTGGATCTTAAAAATAGTTTAATCGCAAAGGCAAACACAGGAACAGCATGAATGGGAATGAATGTACACGCTCACATACACACAGACAGGAGATCGCAAAAGTAAGGGAAATCATAATGAGGGTGAGATACACACACACAATAAACAAGTTACAACTTATCAAGGGATAAACACTTCAATGCCTGAACACCTTGACCTAGACAAGCATTGGTTCTAACACTCCCTGGAATCTGACTAAGACACTCCCAAACCTCGTGGTGCACACTCTTACCAATGGTCTCTGCAGCATTGTTTCACTATTCCTGGACAGTCGAGAGAGAGCAAGCCAGAAATGTGCAGTATTCTTTATAGTGCTGGAAGGCTGGATGGAGTCAGAACAGGTAATTTAGACAGACCAATGGGTTAGGGGTCAAGGACAAAGGTATTTACCAAGGACAAAGGTATTTACCAAGGCCAATGTTCAGGCAGGCCCAGGAACAAAGGTGCCCTCCAAGGCCGATCGCTATGCTTACACCTGATGGGTGGGGTGGAGTCAAACCTTGATTGACAGTGGTGTCACTTCTGATCCGATAAGCAATGGTCTCCTCTGACCAGAGGGGTCAGTGTTTTAATGTCACATGACAGCCATGTGCTTTCCTACTACAGGATCCAAGGCATATTTTTGGTCTCATGTCTTCAATTGATTAGCTAAATCAGTTAACTCTCTGTTAGCTTTTTTCTGAATGTTTACTGTACAAGAGATAATTTGTCCTCTAATAAAGGCTTTAAAAGCACCCCATATAATAAGACTGACAGTCCCTCCTGGCGTATTCTCTTTAAACAAAAGAATAATTTGTTTCTCCAAAAATTTTAAGAAGTCTTCATCAGATAACAAAGCTAAGTTAAAATGCCAAACTCTATTTGTTTGAGGAAGTCTGGGGAGGTTTAAACATAAAAACACAAGAGCATGGTCTGAAAGTGGATTCACAGGATCAAACTAATGGAATCATTTGACTATCAATAAAAAAAGTCAATCCTGGAATATGTGTGGTGAACATGAGAAAAAAATGAATATTCCTTATCTTCTGGATGTAAAAAATGCCAAACATCGGTAATGACAAATTTCATTAAAAGCGATTGACGAAATAAAGCTGATTTATTAAGAGCTGCTGGTTTAGTGGATGACCTATCTAATCTTGAATCTAACCAAAAATTCAAGTCTCCTCCTGAAACCAGAGAATAAAGATTCAAATCTGGCAAGAGAGCAAAAAATTGTTCAAATAAGCTGGGTTATCCATATTCGGGGCATAAATATTGGCAAATACCATTAATCTATTCTCTAATTGTCCTGATGCCAAACAAAACATCCATGAGTATCAGTTATTACCTTGTGTTGTACAAATGAACCTGTATAAATGAACCTGTATTATCTACAACCATTGAGACGCTCCCCCTATATTTAGCTGGGAAAGAGGAATGAAACTGCAGCCCTTTCCATTGACAGAAATAGTGTGAAATATCACAAGTATGTCTGTGAGTTTCTTGTTAAATGATAATTGGGACCTTGAATTTTTTAATATAGGCAAAAGTCTTATTTCATTTCACAGGGTGATTTAACCCTTTCACACTAAAACTATGTCAATTAATAATTTGATCCATTTTAATATTGTTTAACTGCAATTAAAAAGTAAGGATAATAAACTAACCCCACTGGAATGTAGATTCAAACCAAACAGTGAATTTCCAGATAAGGTAACCAAGCAACAGACTTGGCTGAGAGCCTAAAGCAGATTCCAAAGAGAGAAACCACCCCACCTCCCTCCACCCAAAGACAGAAAGCTGACCAATAGATGGCCGGCAGCTAATCCTACAGACAGTGTATTAACCCAGGCAGTCCTGCTCCCTATGTTTCAATGTTAGGTAATTCCAACCCAGTCAAAAGAGTAAACTGAAAAAAAACACAATTTTGAACATAAAATAACAAGTATCCTTATTAAGTCTTGTTAGTAAAAAACCTCAAAAGAATATATGTAAAGTAACATATCAAAAATCAAAAGACTGAGACATCCAAGGTATTAGTCAGGGGTTACCAAGAGTAAAAATGATAAATGTTCATGCAGAAAATAAATCCTCAGTGTCCCGAAAATCTTGAGCCTCTTCAGCCGAATGAAATGACTTCTGTGAGTCATTTTTCAGAATAATTCTAAGCCTTGCAGGGTAATGAAGAGAAGGCTTGAAGCCTTTGTTATAAAGTTCTGACATGACCTTTTTAAATTTAACGTGTTCATTCATAACCTCAGGTGAGAAATCTTCAACAATTCTGATCTTGTAATCTTGGTAATTAATCATTCCTCATCGATGGGAGTCATGAATTAGAAGCTCTTTAATTTGAAAGTCATGCAGACAGATAATCACTGACCTGGGTCTGTCTTCCATAGGAGGTTTGTACAGCGGTGATCTGTATGCTCGATCAACCTTAGGCAGAGACTTTAAAGTAGTAGGAAGTAGTTGAGCCAAAAGGTTGGCAAAGAATTCCGTAGGCTAGTTACCTTCACCTGATTCTATAAGACCCAGAATACATAAATTGTTTCTTCTACTTCTGTTATCTAAATAGATAAGCTTCTGCATTAATTTCTCATTGGACTTTGATTGCTTTTTACAAAGCTTTACTAAATCATCCATTTTCCCATCCAAAATCGAAAGAGTCGCTTCATTCACTGCAATTCGTCCATCATGATCGTGTGAGGTTTTTTGAATAGAGTCCAACTTGGAATTAAGCTATTGAAATTGCTGTTGAAGTTGTTCAGAAGAATCACCTATATGTTTACCAAGCAATTATAAAATAGATTCCAAAGATGCAGGAGGGTCATCTTCCTTGGTAGTTTTAGATCCTTTGGCACTCCTTGATGTCATAGTGGAGTAATATCACATTTGGAAAAAGGATTTCAAACCGGGTTGAAAAAGTTAGATAGTGTAGGAGCAACAGCAAATAGCTGTTAATGCATTAACGACCAGCAGGCTTCTCCTGAGGGATTTTGTGTGTGTGAAGAGATTTATGTTTATCATTAGGCACAGTGAGTGTATAGAACTGTGTCAATGCAATAAGTTATGGTGGGTGTATAAAACTATATACTTAGAGTGAGGTGATGTGAGGTGCATGCTGTAAGGTGTAAAGAGACATGTTTTTCAGCAGGGTGCTGTACATTGAAAAAGCAGCAAACAGGAAGGGACAGTGTGTGTGTACATCTGTGTCTGTTTAGTGAGGTACTGTGGATGTGTAGATCTGTGTCTGTAGTGTGAGGTACTGTGGGCATGTACATTCATGTCTGTACGGTGAGGTACTGTAGTTGTGTACATCTGTGTTTGCACAGTGAGGTAATCCCTGTGTGTATGCATCTACCATGAGTACTGTGTGTATACTTCTCTGTCTGCTCAGCAAGGTCCTGTGTGCATATCCATTTGTGTCTACACATTGAGGTGCTGTGGGTGAAAAGGCCTGTGTCCCTGCAATATTATTGTGCAGGTGTACACAGCTGTTTCATTGCACTGAAGTACTGTGTGTGAAAAGAGATGCGTTGGTACAGTGACCTCCAGTAGATGTACAGAGCTGTGACCCTACAGGGAACTGCAGGGGGTGAATGGAAATATGTCCTTACAGTGATGTACCGTGGGCTTATAGAACTGTGCCTGTACAGTGAGTGAGTGTGGGAGTATCGAGCTTGTTCTTGCCATGAGTTATTGTGCTGTACACAACTGTGACCTTACAGTGAGGTGATATGTGTGTATTCAGCTTCACCGTAACAGTAAGTTACTTCAGGTGGATACGTATTCGACAAAACATGACAATTTTTATTGTAAGTGTGTTCAAATTTCTGATATTAAATCCAGTGTTCAGTTTAAGGCCCCAGTGCACAGTAACTGGCACTATCAGAAGTTGTGCCTGTTACAGTTTTGAAAAATATCAACCTGGTGAAAATTAACTCCAATTTATTTTTCAGTGGTGTGCATCTCTGGCAACAAAAGACAACACCAAGCACCCCTTCCTGAAGGTCTGCACAACAACAATGAAAATACATTCACTGATGCCACAACTGTAGAAACCCAGGTTGGCATTGCTTTTAGTTCTGTTAAAGCAAATAGTGTTACAAACTGTACTTTTGATACAAAGTGTAAACAACATGCGGCATTGACATCACAGTGACACTGGGGCAGGAGAGGGGTATGAATGTACATGAGCGTCATGGAGCAGTGAACAAGCACTTCACCACCGGCAGGAATAAACTGATGGTCCCCACCTGACCAGTGGTCTATAAACCATACCATTGGTGGTGAAATTGGACACAATACACCAGGCCCCTTTGTTTCCTTTGTTACTGTGGGGGAAGAGGCAAGTGTCCTTGCAGTGAAGTGGTCAGTGAGGAGAGAATTGTGTCCTTGCAGTGGGTTACTATGGGTGGATTGATCTGTGTCCTTGGAGTGAAGAGTATTGATTGTTATGTTATGTTACAGTATAGTACCACAGGCCTGTACTAGTCTTTCTGCAAATTGTGGAGTGTTAGGGAAGTACTGGTATGGCCCCTTACAGTACAGTGTTGGGGAAGTGCTGGTATGTCCCCTTACAGTAGTGTTAGGGGTTTATTGGTCTGTCCCCTTACAGTACAGTGTTGGGGGAGTACTGGTCCGAACCCTTACAGTACAGTTTTGGAGATGGAGTGGTCTGTCCTTACAGTATAGTGTTGAGGGTGTACTGGTCTGTCCCCTTACAGTACAGTGTTGGGGGTGTACTGGTCTGTGCCCATACAGTACAGTTGAGGAAGTGAAGGGTTAAGAATTGCAACCATACCTATAACTGGTAAACAATATATATATATATGCATTTATATTTCTTTAGCAAGGACTAGCAAGCTGCTGACCCACTAGTTAGGTTGGAATGTTAAACTGCCTTTGTTTCAGGTAACGAACCATTCCGATATGTCAGACGGTGGCGATACTGAGTAATTAACATCGAGGTGAAGACTTGGTCTGAACAATGAAGGGTGATACCTGCCTTTGAAAGCCTTGATTATAACTGAATTACACTAAGACAAAAGGTGTGCTAGCGGTCTCGGGGTCTCTATAGCTTGACTGAAACTCGTGGCGCCGTTTGCATGGGATGTGCGTGACAATTCCTGTATAAATGTCTGTGTGCCCTTTGTTCGGGGAGAACTCAGGAAGTGAGTGCTGAAGAGAATTCTCCAAGCGGTGCACTGCTAATAAGGGTATTTGTTCGAATCGACCTCGTGGCACTGTGTTATTTACAGCGGACGGAAAGGGAAATTGATTTCGGGACGACACAGTGATGGGGGTGTACTGGTCTGTCCCCATACAGTACAGTGTTGGGGTGAACTGGTCTGTCCCCTTACAGTACAGTGTTGGGGGTGTACTGTTCTGTCACATTACAGCACAGTGTTGGGGATGTAATGGTCTCTACCATCACACTCCAGTGTCGGGGGAATACTGGTCTGTTCCCATACAGTAGAGATTTGAGAATGTGCTGGTCTGTCCCCTTACAGTACAGTGTTGGGGATGAACTGGTCTGTCCCTTTATAATACAGTGTTGCACGTGTACTGGTCAGTGCAGCTTCAGATGTCCTGGTCTGTCCCCTTACATGCAGTGTTGGGGGTGTACTGGTCTTTCCCTTTATAGTACATTGTTGGGGGTGTACTGGTCTATCCCCTTCCAGTACAGTGTTGAGGGTGCACTGGTCTGTCCCCTTACATACACTGCTGGGGGTGTACTGGTCTGTCCCCTTACAGTACAGTGTTGGGGTGTACTTGTCTGTCCCCTTTCAGTACAGCTTCAGATGTCCTGGTCTGTTCCCTTACATGCAGTGGTGGGGGTGTACTGGTCTTGCCCTTTATAGTGCATTGTTGGGGGTGTACTGGTCTGTCCCCTTACAGTACAGTTTTGGGGGTGTACTGGACTGTCCCCTTACTGTCGTCCCGAAATCAATTTTCCATTTCCGTCCGCTGTAAATAACACAGTGCCACAAGGTCGATTCGAACAAATACCTTTATTAGCAGTGCACCTCCAGGAGAATTCTCTTCCCGAGTTCTCCCAGAACAAAGGGCAGACAGACATTTACACAGGAATTGTCACACACATCCCATGCAAACGGCTCCGCGAGTTTCAGTCAAGCTATAGAGATCCCGAGACAGCTATCACACCTTTTGTCTTAGTGTAATTGAGTTATAATCAAGGCTTTCAAAGGTAGGTATCACCCTTCATTGTTCAGACCGAGTCTTCACCTCGATGTTAATTACACTCAGTATCGCCACCGTCTGACATATCGGAATGGTTCGTTACCCGAAACAAAGGCAGTTTAACATTCCAACCTAACCAGTGGGTCAGCAGCTTGCTAGTCCTTGCTAAAGAAATATAAATGCATATATATATATATTTTGTTTGCCAGTTATAGGTATGGTTGCAATTCTTAACCCTTCACTTCCTCATTACAGTACAGTGTTGGGAGTTTACTGGTCTGTCCCTTTACAGTACAGTGTTGGGGGTGTGCTGGTCTGTCCCCTTACAGTACAATGTTGGGGGTGTACTGGACTGTCCCCTTTACAGTACAGAGTTGGGGGTGTACTGGTCTGTCCCCTTATAGTACAGTGTTTGGGGTGTGCTGGTCTATACCTTACAGTACAGTGTTGTGAATATGCTGGTCTGTCCCCTTATAGTACAATATTGGGAAAGTACTGGTGTGTCCCCTGACAGTACACTGCTTTGCTGTGTTGCTCTTTCCCCTTACAGTATGGTGCTGGGAGTGTACTATTTGTGCCCTTACAGTACAGTTTTGGGGGTGTACTGTTCTGGCCCCTTACATACAGTGCTGGGGGTGTACTGGTCTGTCCCCTTACAGTATACTTTTTTGTTTGTACAGGTCTGTCCCCTTACAGTGCAGTGCTGGGGTTTACAGGTCTGTCCCCTTACAATAGTGTTGAATTTGGACTGGTCTGCCCCTTACAGTACAGTGTTGGGGGTGTACTGGTCTGTACCTTTACATACAGTGTTGGGGGTGTACTGGTCTGTCGCCTTACAATACAGTTGGGAGTGTCCTGGTCTGTCCCCATTCAGTACCTTTCTTGTGCTGTACTGGTCTGTCCCTTAATACTACAGTGTTGGGGTGTACTGATATGTCCCCTTACAGTACAGTGCTGGGGGTATAGTGCTCTGTAACCTTGCGGTCCAATGCTGAACCCTCAATCTCCTGTTTTGTCTGTGCTTCCCAGTCAGTATTGTCTGTTCCATTTTCCTGTTTTCTGACAGTACCTTGTGGGCAGTTGTACTACCCTGACTCTGTACTGTGTGTTGTACCAGATTGATGCTTTCCCTGCACTGCTGGGGATGTCCTGTTGTTTCTGCTCACAGTGCAGTGCTGGGGATGGACTGATCATTGTCCATTTGGTCCTGTGTTTGGTCGCCACTGCTCTGTCTTCTGATGATGCAATGTTGGACTTTACCTGGTCGATGTACCTGCTGTACAGTGTGGAGGGTTAGACTGACCTGTCTCCCACACTATATTCCCTGGGTGTACTGGCCTCTGCTTCCAGTGCAATGAGTGCCCATTGTGGGCGGATCAGATGCTGTTGCTTCCACACACAGGTCATCACAGAGGCCCAGTTCTGAGCTGCTGATCTGTCACTGATCCATCTGATGTATCGGTTCTCAGTGACAGGACCCACCATAGTCCCAGTGTTGGGTGGTACCGAGGTCTCGGCTGCCGACACCTCACCAGTGTCACCATGGACACCTGCAGCTGTGACCAATGGAGCAAGGAGCAGGACCCGTCAGTGACATCCCACCCCCCATGTTAGTTGTTCCATCAGCTCTAGAGCCGGGTCTGACAGATACACCCTTCAGTAATGGACTGGCTTGGTCACTGGTGGGACTGCAAGCTCCCTGCAGGGAGAGTGAAATCCTCCCCCCACAGTGCATCTGGTGTCCGTGCTCCACCCAGTGCTCCCCCCAAGTGTTGTTCAACATGGAAATGTAACCCGTGTCCCATCACTGCAGAGGGCAGCCATGGGTGGAGGCAGCACTGGGACACTTCGGGCCACAATCTCGGATACTTCCTGATGCCTGGACAACACTGACGGCTTCCAGGAATGTGACTCCTTACCCATTCCCCCATTCAGTGGGCACTGGAGGGACAAACTGTAGGGGGGACGGCCTTTCAGAGGAGAGCAGCAGCAGTAGCCAGTTCTGTGGCACAATGACTGGCTCTGGTGTACAGCAGGGGAGGGTGGAGACAAGGGGAGCTGTAGTGATAGGAGACCCCACAGTGAGGGGGACAGACAGGAGACTCTGTGGCCAGGAATGAGGCTCCAGGATGGTGAGTTGCCTCCCGGGTGCCAGGGTCAAGGACATCTCTGAGCTGCTCCAGAACATTCTCAAGGGGGAGGTTGAGCAGCCAGAAGTCGTTGTGCACATTGGGACAAACGACATGGGAGAAAAAGGGATGGGGTCCCGCAGAGTGAATATGGGGAGCTGAGGCAGAAGGTTCAGAAGCAGGAGCTGAAGGGCTGTCATCTCTCGATCACTGCCGGTGCCACCTGCTGGTGAGGGGAGGAACAGGAGCACAGGGCAGGTGAATGTGTGGCTGAGAAGCTGGTGCAGGAGGGAAGGGCTCAGATTCTTGGACCATTGGGATCTCTCCTGGGGCAGAGGTGACCTGTACAAGAGGGACGGGCTGCACCTGAAAACTGGAGGTGATGAATAATCTGGTGGAGGGATTTGCTGGTGCTGTTCTTCAGGGTTTAAACTGGTCTTGTCCAGGGATGGTATCCAAAGTATGAATGTAGCAGATGGGAAGGATGAAGCAAATCTGGATAATGACGGGTCGGGCAAGTGAACCCAGGTCATGTGTAGGCACATGGGATTATTGTGTTATAGCTGTTACAGGGCAGGGCAGGCAGCTCAATGCACCGGGATGCTTGGGGTATGAGAGAGGTGGAGGCAAGTTGCAGTTTTGATCAGGAGAATATCACAGTGGTACTTAGAGAGGATAATCCAGAAAGTCCAGCGAAGCAACATGTGTAGAACATAGAAATCAGAATAGTGTGCTCACTTTGATGGGATGATGAGATATCCATTCCCTGCCCACCTCCACCCCTTCCTCCTGCCAATAGCCAGCAGGATCTTGAGGAGGGATGTGCAGGGTTATTGCAGACAGCTGTCAGAATAATAGACAGTGACAGTAATACACAAAATGTGCTGGAGGAACTCAGCAGGTCAGGCAGCATCTGTAGAGGGAAATAAACAGGTTTACGTCGGTGATTATAACTTACCTAATACTGACTGGGACAGCTGCAGTGTGAAGGGATGAGATGGAGCAACATCTATGGAGTGGGTCCAGGGAAGGATTTTTAAGCAATGTGAAGTTGTTCCTCCCATAGAAGGGGCAAAACACAACCTCCTCCTGGGACATAAGGCTGGGCAGTGACTGACGTGTAAGTGGGGGTGCACTGTGGGGCCAGTTCCCATAATCCCATTATATTTTAAATAGTGATGGGAAAAGATAAGGCTAGTCCATGTATTAAAATTGGGGAGAGGCAAATTTTGATGTCATGAGACAGAAACTTGTGAGGTTGATTGGGAGAGTCTGTTAACAGGTCAAATGATTTCCAGTAAGTGGGAGTCTTTAAAGGTGGGAGAGGAAACTCAGGGGCAACATCTCCCTGTTAGAGTGAACGGCAAAGCTGGCAGGGTGAGGGAAGGGAATTAGATTCATAATGGATATTGAGGATCTGGTCAGCAAACACAAGGAGGCACACATCAGGTTTAGACAGCTCAGATGAAATAAATCCCTGGAGGAGGATAAGAAATGTAGGAATATACTTAAAAGGGAAGTTATAAAAGCAAAGAGGGGACACGAGACATCCCTGGCCAATAATGTAACAGGGAGTCCTGAAGGATTCTGTGAGTATATTCAGAGCAAATGGGCAACATGGGAGGGAATAGGTCCCTGTAGGGACCAGTGTTGTTGTCTATATGTGGAGCCACAGGATATGAGTGAGTTTTTACATGGACACTGGTCATCTTTATTTACTGCAGAGAAAGACATGGGAGTTGGTGTGGAGATTGAAGGGGACAGTGATAGCCTGAAACACACTGACAAAACGAAAGTGAAGGTGCAGATGATCTGGAGAAACCCAGGTGTCTCTATATGAGGATGTTGTGGGAAGTAGGTGAGGACATTGCTGGCCCTCTGGCAGAGAATGTTGTATCATCTTTAACCATCGGTGAAGTACTGGAAGACAGGAGGGTGGATAATGCTGTGCTTTATTGAAGAAGGTTGCAAGGACAAGCCAGAGAACTACAGGGTGGTAAGCCTCACATCAGTGGTGGGAATGTTACTCGACGGGATTCTGAGGGAAAGGATCTCCCAGCATTTGGAAAGGCAGGGACTGGTAAGGGACAGTCAGCATTGCTTTGTATGTGGGAAATGATGTCTCACAAATTTGACTGAGTTTTGTTTGCAGAGGTGACGAAGAAGTTTGATGAGGACAGGCTGGTAAAAGTTGTCCACATGACTTTTGGCGAGGCCCTGAAAATGTCCTGCCTGGTCGGCTGATCTGGAAGGTGAGATCACATGGGACAGAGGGTGAGCTGCTCAATGGATACAACACTGACTTGTCGGAAGGAGGCAGGGGTGGGAGGGGAGGGTTGTGTTTCAGATTGGAGGCCTGTGACCAGTGATGTGTGGCAGGGGTGGGTGCGGCTCCCCTGTTGTTTGTCACCTATATCCATGTTTGGAGCAAAATGTTGGGGGTGTGATCAATAAGTTCACAGATGGCTCCACAATTGGTGGTGTCGTGGACAGTGAGGAATGTTGTCTAAAGTTACAACAGGATTCTGATCAATTGGTAAAGTGGGCAAAAGAATGGCAGGTGGAATTTAACTCAGACATTTGGGAAGTGAAGCAGTTTTTGGGATTTAAAAGCATGCCGGGACATCCATGGTGAATGGCAGTGCCCCAGCTGGTGTTCTTGAACAGAGAGACCGAGAGGTACAGGTACATATTTCCCTGCAGGTGGCAACATAGGTAAGCAGGGGTTTGAAGAAGGCACATGGTATGCATGCCTTCATCGACAGAGGCAGTCAGTTACCGGAGGTGGGATCCCATGTTCCAGTTCTGCAAGGTGTTGGTGTGAAGTGTTGTGTGAAGTTCCAGTCCGATGCTGTAAGAAGGATGTGATTAAAATGGGGATGGTGCAGAGAAGCTTCACAGGGATGTTGCCTGGATGGGAGAGTTTGAGGGATTGGATCGGCTGGGACTGCGTCCCTGGAGTGAAAGTGGCTGAGGTTGACATTACAGAGGTTTGTAAAATTATGAGGGGCACAGTCACTGTCTTCTCCCCAGAGTGGGGGAGTCTAAACTCAGAGGGCACAGAGTGAAGGGAAGAGGGGAAATATTCACAGGGAATCTGAGGAGTGAGGGTTCCACACAGACAGTGGTGGATCAATGGGTAAATGAAACGAGCTGCCAGAGGAGGTGGCAGAGGCAGATGCAATGACACGGTTAAAGCAAACACATGGACAGGGACGGGAAGATGAACGTTTTTGGGGAGTATGGACCAAACGCAGGGAAATGGAATTGGTGCACACGGCCACCTTGGTCAGCACGGACATGTTGTGCTGAGGGGCTTGTTTCCATCCTGTGCATGTTTATGAATGGATGAATTTATAAATCTGATGAGACCGCTTACGTTCATTCAGGGCTCAGAGCAGTACACGTCAGTGGCACCCACAGTCCTGTCACTCTCTGGTCCTCGTCACTGATACCCAGGGCTCAGTGCACCAAGTATCACCTTTCACTCAGGTGAGACCAGGAGCTGCCTACACAGACCTCCCGCCAGATTCTCACCCACACTCATTTTCCTCAGACACCCCTGTGTCCGACATTCCCAACAGCCCTGTGTATCGGGGCCCTGTTCTCCCCTCGGGCACTGGTACAACCAACAGCCTGGCATGGGCACTGCAGGGACAACCACACTGGTGGGACTGGAGTCACACAGGATCAGGCCAGGGAAGGGTGGCAGCCGTCCTTCCCTCGCTGTGAGAAGATGATACGTGATGTGGGATTTACCAACACCTGTCCTCATTTGTCCTTCAAGCTTGTTCCAACCTATGTCCCCTGGTTACACATTCCCACAGGTGCAGCACTAGAATGGGTCCATTCAGTCTCAGTCATGGCAGAACTCAGAGCCCGGTGTTGACAGAGCAGGACACAGTCAGAAACAGTATTGGCCCCAAATAGTGAAGCCCCAGGATCCTTAGTGATCCCTTCCCTCCGGTGGCACAGCCCCTGTACACTTTACCTGGTGCTCTCTGCCAAAGATTACATTCTGATCTTTGGCATGTCACTTAAAGTCTGGTATTCCCACAGCAGCTCTATTCTGGGAGCAGCTGATGTAACCTGGTTGTTCAGTGAGTGTAACTAACGTCAATGATCTGGTGCCACTGGAGAGTTCCCTGCTCTATAATAAGAGATGCCATGAACATCTCAGCACTGGTTTGGCAACGGGCCTGGCATGTTGCATCAACAGAGGAATCACCACTTCTCCGCGAACATGGAAGCCCAGATACTTGGACAAGTCCTGGCCATTTACTATCCAGTTCTGGCAGTTGTCGGTGTTCCTGGTGCGTAGTTCCACACAGGTACTCACCCTGTTCATCTCTGTTAACTCTGTAGGTGTTGGTGATGGAGCTAGGCCACATTAATGGCCAGTTACACTGCTGTATAATTCTGTGGGTGAGATCTGCTCAATCCTGCCATTGCTTTTAATTTAACCCAGTGGCTTCATTCAAACTGTGATCTCAGGCAGAGTTGCCATGTTGTACTTTGACTGCTGAAGGTGTTGCAGTGTGATGTGTAAACGAGCCACCAGTTTCAGGCCAGCAGTGATGGTGTGAGTTTACAGTGTACATTCTGGGTGTGTGGGCAGAGAGGGGGAACACACTGATGATCCCAGTCTGTGAAATACACCATGAAATAACCCAGGATGGGTGTCCCTGGGTCTCCCAGCTGTTCCAGCACTGAGAGACACTAACCTGCTGTCACTGACTTCCTTTCCCTTTCAGGGACTGCAGATCAGCCGTTAATGCTCCCGCCTGGGTGTGAGACCGGCGCTGTCACTCAGCTGCCTGAGACACACTCGAGTTTCACTTCCATCCTCTTTTTTTATTCACAGGCAGTGCGGAGTATTTCCACATCCTGGGATAAATCCCCACTGGTCTGTAATAAAACCCTGAACTGCTGGCAAAGCTCAGCAGGTCAGGAGTCACCTGTGGAATGAGGAACACTGAAGGATTCAGGTCAAAGTCGCTTGATCAGGACTGAGAAAGGGTAGAAAGCAGGTTAGTGTGGGTGACAGAGGAAGTGGGGGCAATGGGTGGGACACAGGGGATGTGTGGAACTGGGTGAGATGACGTTGCCGTTGAACGGACAGTTGAGCTCCTTTGTCTGTGTGATGTGTTGCTCATGTTGTGAAGTCCACGGTGATATTGTGAAGTCCGAATGATGCGGTGAAGTTGATTGGTTGAGGTCCTCCCACTTGATGCAAATGTGATGAAAGTGAGTCTGTTGTGATTTACTCTGCCTCAGAATGTGTGTTCTGGATGGTGGCTTGCAGTGTGCAACAGGGTGTGGGTTTCTGTTGTTTTCAAAAATTGTTTGATGGCAAATTTGTGGCCCTCATTTTCTGATGCCAATTTAAAAGTTGTGGTGTCCAGAAAGTCAACTTTCTCTTTGGTTGCTCTGGCTTTGACTTTGGGTGCTGGTTGTCAAAGATTTGAATGCCTACCTCTGAATCCATTTTTGAATGTGTCCGCACTCCCCAAATGTCATGTAGGTAACTATAATGACACATTAGTCACCTGGGACACTTCTAGAAGACCATCTCTTCCCAGACTGCCAGAGTTATGTTGACACAAACTGGGACATAAGTCTTCCCTGTTGCTGTCCCTTTGACTTGTAAGTAGCATTCATCATTGAATTCAAAGTCATTCTTTGTCAGGACCCAGTAAGTTAGTTTGACCAAAGCTTCATCTGGTCTGTTAGTGCCTGCGTTTATTCCTTGGATATTTTTGACATCCTTCGAGCCCCTGTCTGTTTCCATGTTTGTGTATGAGCTTCCAATGTTCATGGTAAAGAGGGTGGACAAAGGGTTCACGCTGAGGGAGTTAACAATCTGTGTAAATTGGGATGTGTCTTTCATGCAGCTGGGAAGTTGCTGTATCAAAGTCTGGGATAACATTGTACAGTCTGACCTGCATTTCTATTTGTACAGCATTTCCGCATACCATTCAAAGGAATGTAAGTTGGTGACTACTTCACTGCTGGAAGTTACATAATGTGCGTGGATGAATTGCAGAATCCGGGATGAACGGACGTGTACGTGAGCCGAAAGTCTGAGTCCATCACTATGTTCTACTTAAATGTAAATAATTCTCTCAACTGGATAGGTATTGGTTTATTATTGTCACTTGTATCGAGTTTCAGTGGAAAAACTTGTATTGCATCCTGTTTGTACAGATCAATTCATTACACGGTGCAGATATATTGAGTTAGGACAGTGTGTAGTGAGTTAGTACAGGTAACAGCAATAGCAGAGCACAGAGTAAAGTGCCACAGCTACAGGGAAGTGCATTGCAGGTAAACAATATGGTGCAAGGTCACAACAAGGTAGATTGTGAGGACAACAGTTCATCTCATCATATAAGGGAACTGTTCAACAGTCTTATCACAGTGGGATAGAAGCTGTACGTGACCTCAGGCTGCTGTATCTTCTATGGAATGGGAGAGGAGAGAAGAGAGAATGACCCAGGTATGTGGGGTCTTTGATTATGCTGGTTGCTTCACCAAGACAATGATAGGGATAGACAGAATCCATGGAGGGGAGGCTGGTTTCTGTGACACGCTGGGCTGTGTCCACAACTCTCTGCAGTTTCTTGAAGTCCTGGGCAGAGCAGTTGCCATACCAAGCCAGATAGGATGCTTTCTTTGGTGCATCGATAAAAGTTGGTGAGGGTCAAAGGGGACATACTCCTGAGGTGCTGGTGAGCTTTCTTGGCCATGGCGTCCACGTGGTTGGACCAGGACAGGCTATTGGTGATGTTCGCTGCTGGGATCTTGAAGCTTTCAACCCTCTCAACCTCAGCACTATTGATAAAGACAGCTGCATGAACACTGCCCACTTTCCTGAAGTCACTGACCAGCTCCTTTGTTTTGCTGAATCTTGAGGGAAAGTTTGTTGCCATGGCACCATGACACTGAGCGCT